>NC_140972.1:40702131-40704631 GCF_056783735.1 Eptatretus burgeri
AGTTTCAGTGAAGGGAAATCTTAACACTACAGCATACAATGACATTCTAGACAATTCTGTGCTTCCAACTTTATGGCAACGGTTTGGGGAAAGCCCTTTCTTGTTTCAGAATTACAATGACCCTGTGCACAAAGCGAGGTCCATACAGAATGGTTTGTCGAGATCAGTGTGGAAGAACTTGACTGGCCTGCACAGAGCCCTGACCTCAACCCCATCGAACACCTTTGGGATGAATTGGAACGCCGACGACAAGCCAAACCAAATCGCCCAACATCAGTGCCCAACCTCACTCATGTTCTTGTGGCTGAATGGAAGCAAATCACCACAGCAATATTTCAACATCTAGTGGAAAGCCTTCCCAGAAGAGTGGAGGCTGTTCTAGCAGTAAAAAATGGGGGGTGGGGGGGGGGACCAAACTCCATCGCAATGCTCATGATTTTGGAATGAGATGTTGGACGAGCAGGTGTCCACATACTTTTGGCCATGTAGTGTATCTTCTACAAGCCATGCAAAGAGGAGCTATATGCACGCAAAAGTATATCCTCCACGAGCCGCATGCATGACCTGCTTCTACATTCATGGCCCTGTGTTTCATATTTTCACGGTTTTTCATGAGTGCAAAAAACATATCCACAAATCACATGCAGAACAGTTATAAAACATATCCTCCACCAGCCACACTATAAGCGAGCTGCACAGCCTGTCCAACGACACTATAAACCGAGTGGTACGGAAAGTCCCACCATTCATGCTATAAAGACGCTCCACCATATCTACCAATTACTGCGCAAGACATCACCCCCATGAGTTACACAATTAAAATTTTCACCGCATCTATTACTAGCTGCTGAAGATGTCACCCCCCCCCCCCCGACAAGTTAAACAATTAAAAAGCTTCACCGTATCTACCACCAGCTGTGTAAACTGTTAGCCCCCACCAACAACCCCCACAAACAATTGGCAGACTTCTCACCCCGCAGCTACCCACAATTCCCACATGACTAATTATGTGCAGCATGTCCTGAATCACAGTCATTCTTCTCATCCCACTGCCTTGACCGGTGTTTTACCTCTCGCTCTGCTCATTGATCAAACATGGCTCCCAAGCGCAAAACCAGTGTTGGAGATGTGTCGACTGCCAAGAAGCAGAAGAAAGTGATAGCCTGAGTGACAAAGTGGCGCTGCTGGACCAGCTGTCGAGAGGACAAAGTGTGGCCTCTGTGGGCCGAATGTGTAGAGTAAACAAATCCACCATTCGTGACATATGGAAGAACGAGAAGGCGATCTGAGAAAGTGTTGTGGCGAGCGCTGTACCAAGCACCAAAGTGGTCACCCACATCCAGGATGTTCACAAAGAAATGATGGAGGACAATGCACAGAACAACATACCTTGAAGTGGACCTCTCGTTCACGCAAAGATGATACGCATCTACGAGCATGTGGCTGGTGCGGGTGGTGCAAACACGAGTGACGCGGGTCCAAGCGACCCCAATAAATTCCAAGCGAGCAAGGGATGGTTTGACCGCTTTAAGAAGCGCTACAGTCTCCACAACGTCAAACTGTCAGGAGAGCATGCATCGACACCACAAGGTGGCCAAAATGTTCCCTGCTCAACTCATGCAGCTCATCCAGGAGAAGGGGTACCTGCCAGAGTAGGTGTTCAATGCTGATGAGACTGGCCTGTTTTTGAAAAAGATGCCAACACGAACTTTTAACTCGAAGTACAAGGGAACAGCATCGAGATTCAAGGCCGCAAAGGACCAGGTATCTCTTCTCTTCTCTGCGCAAATGCAAAAGAGGACTATGATGAAGCCCATGGTGCTGTACAGTTCCCTGAACCCGCATGTTCTCAAGGGCAAGCACAAGTACACACTACCTATGTTTTGGAGGGCCAACAGGAAGGCATGGATGACGGCAGCAATTTTCAGGGACTGGTTCCATAACCATTTTGTCCCTCAGGTGGAGAGGTACCTGGTGGAACAAAACCTTGCATTAAAGGTTCTGCTCATCGACAACACTCCTGGCCACCCCAGGGACCTGAAAGTGGTTCACCCGAATGTCGAGGTGATCTTCCTGCCACCCAACACCACCTCCCTGATCCAGCCGCTCGACCAAGGGGTAATCTCAACTTTCAAAACCCACTATACCCACCACACCCTTTGGATGCGATGGACTCCAACCCAGAGCTCACCGTCAGGCAGTGTTGGAAGGAGTTCAAGATAGCCCACTGCATCAGTGCACACAAAGAGTCGCTGGATGAGGTGAGAGCCTTCACATCAACACCTGCTAGCACAACCTGCGGCCACAGGCAGAGAAACTTCACAGGCTTTCCTGACAACATGAAGGAGAGGTATGAAATTGTCAGGTTGGCACAGCAGGTGGGAGGGGAAGGCTTTGATGACATGGAGCCTAAGGAGTTGGATGATCTTAGCACCTCGAAAGGTGTCGACAAAGAGTTGGACACCATTACAAAGGTTTCAGATGAGGAGGAGGAGGAAAA
>NC_140972.1:40709631-40729631 GCF_056783735.1 Eptatretus burgeri
CGTCGCCAAAAGACGGACCAGGGCAGCCAGACGCAGACCAGCGCCAGCGCCGAGATGGGGCCAGACCAGCGTCGAGCAGACCAGACCTGGGTCGAGAGATGCGATCCGAGAACCAGACCAGCGTCGAGATGCGATCAGAGAACCAGACCACGCGCTCAAGCTGATTGGGCGCAATTATTTGTTCTCCTTTCTTCCGCCGTCCTTCTCGGGCGCGGTCCGCTCATGCAAGGCCTGCTCTCATTGAGCGGACCGCGTGTCGCGGCTCCGCCTTTTTGCAAAGGACCACCCCGGCTCTGATCCATTCGTCGCCCATTGGCCACAAAATGACATTCTCTCATTTGGCGCCAGGCCATAACGAAACGCTTCGTGCGCGAACAATTCCTCGAGCAGTGTTGTTGTTGGCGTTGTCATAAGTGTAACAATCCTATCTATAAAATAACTTCGCAGCGCATGGACACGTAATTCCCATTAGACATAGGAGATGGATTCTAACTAGAAACACATACTTCTCAAAATAACTAAGCTACGGGGACGGTGGTCTGTCTGTGTGCACAAGGCTTCCAAGATCGTAACAATATATAGTGTCTCAGTCACATAAATCTCACGAGATGACGAAGTACGTCGTTTCATCGTTATTCAATTTTAATGTTGAATATTTAAGCATCACAAAGAAAGCAATTAATTTTGGATCGTTTATTAATACAATTAGGCTACTCACAATCACTTGAGAGGAGCAATTCCACAAAATTTCCATGGGACATATCTCGCAAGATTGTGAATTTATGCATCTTGGAAGTAGTTTGGATAATTGTTTTCACGAGACATATCTTACTGCAACTGGGATGATGAACAGGATGAAAAGAGAAGTTGGGAATGTGGGAAAGCAAGTTATGAAGAGAGGAATAGGTGAAGTTCAAAAATAGCATAATAACCATCCAATCTAGTCTTCAGTTATCGTACCCATCCTCCTGCTCTGGGTACTCTGAATCCTGTGGTGAGGCAGTTGCTTTAAAACAACTTGCATTCTCCTGGAAGGCAAATCCAACCGAAGGCATCCTCAGGTCATTCCACAAAGCCCGCAACAAGTGTGTGTCTCGTCTTAGGGAAGCCAGAAAGCAACATCTGTCCAATCTCAAGAATGGGCTTCCAAACTCATCTCCCTCCTCTAAAACCTGGTGGCACATTATCAAGTCTATTTCTGGTGTATACTTCCCTTCCCTCTTCAAATGGCACTACAGCAGACTCTGCTTGTGAGAAGGCCGAATGCCTCAATTTTATGTTTGCTTCAATATCTTGTGTCCCTAACCATCTCCCTCTGTATCCACCCTTACCAATTGTGACAAACCGCTCCTAGATTCTGTCTTTTGCACGTGAGAAGGTGGAAAATGTTTCTGGCAATCCTTGACTCTGACTTTGCAAATGGACCAGACAGCATCAGCTCAGCGTCCAAAAAACCTGCTCTGCTGCTCTTGCACTTCCTCTCTATCATTTGCTCTCGACAGTCTACAATCTTCTAGGAAATCCGCCAACATCAGAGCATTACATAAAACAAGGACAAATGTGTCCAAGAGCTGCGTCATAAACGTTTTGTCTTCACCAGAAGAAGAAGAACAACAACAACAACAACAACAACAACAACAACGCGGAGCTCTCTTCGAGCCAGCGTTCGCAACGCGACGCGGCTAAAAATGTAACAAGAAATATTGTATATAAAGAAATTCGATATATCACATTGTGAACACTGGATATATTGACGTCCGAACGAACCCTCACTTTTGAAACCGTGCAAAACGCGGGTTTGGCTAATTATTATTAATAATTCAATAATAAGTTGTCCGAAAGACTATTTTGAAGGATCTTGTTTTGGATGAAAGATTAATTCCCGAAAGTCGAAACATCCGCATTTTTATCACAACAACAATAACAACTTCCGATATTTCGTCACGTGCCTTGATGGAGCCAATAGCGAGAGCCGTCATGGAGGCTCCTCGTTCATGATGAGAAAATAGTGTATTTACGAAATTACAACACATTAAATGGAATAATCTTTAAATAGTAACGTGAACTTTTCGAAACTTTAAAGCAAATGTCAGAATATATTGAAAAGTTCATGATAGATGCTCTCAAAAGGAACCCTCAATGCGAGGATGTGTCCAGGTGTTTAGTATTTAAGGAAATCCAGAATATATATATATATATATATATATATATATATATATATATATATATATATATACATATATATATACATATATATATACATATATACCTATATACATATATACCTATATACATATATACCTATATACATATATTCCTATATACATATATACATATATATCTTTATACATATATATATATACATATATATATATATATATATATATATATATATACATATATATATATATATATATACATATATATATATATATATATATATATATATATATACATATATATATACATACATATATATATACATACATATATATATACATACATATATATATACATACATACATATATATATACATATATATATATATACATATATATATATATATATACAGTCAAAGCTCGTTACTATGCCACCTCGCTTCTATGCCACTCTCGCTATTATACCACTTTTGCTCGGTCCCGACAAAATTCAATACAAAATAAATTTACTATGCCACCCCCTACTCTCGCTACCATGCCACTACTGTGTGACTGTTAAAAGGCACGAGTCGTGAAAAAGTCTGTATTGCGCAGTGCTCGATTATCACACTCACGTCCAAAGGCGAAGCGGCGAACTACAGTCCAGCTGCGCACAACGTAACTCAATACGTACGCGCATAGTCAGACTGTCAAAACACGCGATTCTTCTCCCGATGTCAGCCACAACAAGCCAATCACAACACGCACAACGAGACACAAAAAGCGCGAGCACACACACAGACACGCAGATACATGTACAACAGTAACATCATTTTTTTTCAAATTCAGCCCATAATGTCAGCTCAAACGCAAGCGAACCGACTTTACGCTGAAGGAGAAGGAGATCATCGATGCTGCGAAGAAGGAGCCGAATCAGTCCAAGTTGGCCAGGGAGATTAGCAAGAAATGGGGCGTCGAAGTTAAGAGAACCACCGTGAAGGGCATTCTCAGCAAGAAGGATGCAATCGAGGCTGCAATCAAAGCTGGATTTCCATCGAGCACATGAAGTTGACGCAGGCTCACGACCCGAAGCTTGATGAGGGAGTGCTCATGTGGCTGAAGCAATCAAGAGGACAGAATGTGCCTGTCAGCGGCGATCTGATCAAGGAGAAGGCGATGAAACTGGCCGAGCTGATGCACATCCCAGACTTCATGGCGAGTGACGGTTGGTTGGGCAATTTCAAGAAGCGCCACGGCATCACGTTCAAGACAGTGCAGGGCGAAGCTGGAGCGGTGGATTCGCAATCCCTTCTTGAGTGGCAACAACAGGTTCTCCGGCCCTTACTCGGGCAGTTCTCCGCAGACGACTCTTCTGGCAGCTGCTTCCGAACAAGACCATGGCTTTCAGGGGAGAGCGGTATACTGGAGGAAAAAAAAAGCAAGCAAAGGATCACTCTTCTGGTTGGGGCAAACATGAGCGGCAGCGAGAAGTTCCCTCTTCTGGTGATTGGCAATTCCAAGAAACCCCGTGCCTTCAAGAACAAAGAGATCCCGGTCAAGTACAAGGCGAACTCGAAGGCGTGGATGACGGCGGAGCTTTTCGAGGAGATGTTGCGTGCGTGGGACGGACGACTCAGCCAGCAGGGACGCAGAGTGCTGGTCTGTCTCGATAACTTCTCTAGCCACCCTCCCGAGCTCGAGCTGAACAACATCCAACTGGTCTTCTTCCCACCCAACACGACAGCCAATTCGCAACCAATGGGTCAGGGAATCATAGAGAACCTCAAGCGCCACGACAAGAAGCTCCTGCTATGCCGCCGGCTTGAGGCCATAGATGAGGGAAAGGAGTTCAAGTTCACGTTGCTCGACGCTCTACACGTCGCCCGGCGTGCTTGGGAGCAGGTCGGCAAGTCGACGATCAGGAACTGTTTCGCGAAGGCCAAGTTCATCGAAGAGGAGATCCAAACTGAGCCACAGGATGCGGAGCTGCCCGACATCTGGGAAGCTCTGCCTGCCGAGGAAAAGATGCACGAGAACGAGGAGATCGAGCTGTCTGACTTTCTCGAAGCCGACGAGCGCCTCGCGACTGGCGGGTATTTCACGCTGGAGGAGATTGCGGAGGAGATTCTGTGCAGTGAGGAGCCGGAGGAAAGCGAAGATGACGAGGTAACTGTCGAGGAGGAAATCGTTCCGTTCGAGGAAGCCCAGCGCGCTTGTAGCACCGTCCGGAAGTTCATGCAGCAGAGAAGCGGGAAGCCCGGTGTGATGCAAGCGTGCGATCGGCTAGACAACGCAGATGCACGAGATCCGCCGAAAGAAGATGCGCCAGCCGACGATTCTTGAAAGCTTTGTGTGTCGTGAATTTCTCGCCATGCCATATGTTAGTGTGTGAACTCTGTTAGTGTGTGTATGTTCTCCGTTCGCTTAGCTTATACAACAGTCGTGCCTTTTACTTGCTGGAATAAATTTTGTCGAAAGATTAACTACAGATGGGTAACTTGAGAAAATAAGGCCGTTTTTACAAAATCTCGCTACTATGCCACTTTTGCTCGGTCCCGACGGGTGGCATAGTAACGAGCTTTGACTGTATATATATATATATATATATATATATATATATATATATATATATATATATATATATATATATATAACAAGAGCCACGTCCTGAAGGTTTTGGAAGAAGAAGAAGAAGAAGAAGAAGAAGAAGAAGAAGAAGAGGAAGCGCTCTCTTAGAGCCAGCGTTCGCAACGTGATGCGGCTAAAAAGGTGCAAAATGGATCCCCTTAACTACAGACAAAGTAGCTTATTACAGCATGGCGACATCGCGCTGTTATATAATTGGCTATTCTGTCACGTCTGTTGTCACACTTATGGGTGTGTACGTCCCTTTGATCTGAGGGCTATAAATAGAAATTTGTCCAACGTCACAACTCTTCCCATCATGCATGCTAATTTACCGTGTCTACATTTAAATTTTATAACTGCAAAATTGTTTCATCATTCTTAACCTTTTACTGCCCCCAGCCGCGCGATATCGAAGTATTCGCTTCTTGTTTCTCATAATCAGCAAGGTCATGAAATCCATCATTACAGTCGACATAAAAACATTCCTTTTCTCCAACAGCCTCATCTCAGATCATCAATTTGAATTCAGACCTGGCATCCTGCCCTGCTCTTCAAACTGTCTGCCAATGGAATCCAAGGCCAACTCCACTCTTGGATTATTAACCTCTTCCCTTGTCCTAGTCAAGGTGTGGCTCTCAACGAGGACGATATGGACTCACACCAGGACACTGGGACGACATGCGTGGCTCCAACAATAGTGATCACATTTCACTTTACGTGGAATTTACACGGCTACCTGGTAGGACAGAACTATTATGCTGCAAAGACAGACTCAACATGACGACACAACTTAGAGGTGAGAAAAACTACTCTGTCAATCCTGCGAACCATGTTGAAGCAGCAATCTAAATGAATATTTGGTAAATTAGTATTCAGATCAGAAATTCACAAACCACTAAAATCAAGTGTTTCCACAGTCCAGCCCTACGCCCCCCCCCACCTCCTCGACCCCAACAAAAATCATAATGGTATTATAACAAGAATTGACACGGTAACTGTCGGTACCTTAACGGTGCCATCAGAAGAAGCAGTGATTATGTGGTGTCCATCTTGAGTGAACACAGATTCATTCACAAATGATGTGTGACCCCTGAACTCTTTCAGAGTTTTTCCAGACTTCAAGCCATGCACTCTAAGAAAAGAAAGACGCATTGCCAATATGCACGGCGTTTGTCAATGGGAAATCAAACAGGTGTAATTATATCCACACGAAATACAGTATCAAGTACCGCATCAACACCTTTAAATAAAAAGGACAAACTGCAAATCAAATTTACAAAGGGAACTTGGGAGAGGAATGGGGAAGGGGGGGGGAGGCAATAACTACGAGTCAGGTGGGGGGGGGGGGACGTGCAAGGTTACAGCTATGTATAATTTGTTTCCGATATGCATTGCATTCCGGCCCTCCCGGCCTCCAGATGGACACCACTCACATATATTTCAAGGTTGCAAGCTAAAATGGTGGACTATAGAGTGGGTTTTGGCAGTTTGTAAAGAAATAAAAACTTTATCCAAGTTATTTTGTGTATTTTCAGGAAGGGAAGGGGGTAGGGGGGAAGCGGGAGGAGAAGGGGAAAGCTTCAGTGTGGATGGGGCATTTAAAAAAGGGACAGTGAGTATTCCAAGGAGGGGCAGAGTGGAGTGCTCCTCTAGATAATTCTCGCTAGGTGTTTGAGGACTTACCGGATGACCTGGTCAAAGGACGCACTGAGGATTTGGCTGCTATCCTTTGAGAAGCTTACACATGTCACACCTTTACTGTGTGCTCGCTCAAATCTTCGGAGGCATTGCCCACTCTGAATCTTCCAAACCTGAATGAATCAAAAAAAAATACCATGGATCTGCATATTTTTAATGTCTCATGGGAACAAAGTACCGCCAAGCACTCGTCATCACTTAACCAATAAGGCTAATACATAATGTAAAGTAATATGACATTACCTTTATTTTACCATCCTGGCTCCCAGACACTAACATTTCGCTGTCCCGACTGAAGGAGAGGCACAACACAGCATCATCCATCATCATGAAGTTATCCTGTGCCTGGTACTTCAAATCCTGCCCCAAAGAGAAGGATAAAAGTTTAACTGCAACTGCAACACAGCTGCAAAATTCCATATATTCATGTTTTCTTTGAAAAACATATCAAACCTATAAAATGCATTTGTTGGCAAAGAGGACTGCAGTCATCACAGACATAAAGTTCACATGTAAATCCTAATGTGTTAAATAAAATAGGCTGCTCGCAAGAAAGAAAAAAATAATAATTAAAAGGATGCAAAAATGTGAAACCAACAATGGAGCCTCCCACGTGTGTCAAATTTTATTTTAAAAGCGATGCTCACGAGCTTTTAGAAAAATGATTGGGAAAAGGGAGTCATTGAGCAAGAAAGTTAGATCAGAAAATGCCTCGCTGCCAAGTGAACCTGCTTTAGTATTGCCAAGACCACAGAAGACACACCTGAGATAAGGAAAAGTTGTAACTTTTTCTTATTTTTTCCACTTAGTACAAAATAGAATGGTTTACACTCAAAAGCAAAGGTCAACTTGTTGGTTTGATTTGCAATGCTTCCAAACCACCAACCTGAACCCTCAAAGCTCCCCCCTGCCCCCTCTCCTTGGTCCTTTCCACATTCCTGCAATCTACTAGCACCTCCTCCTCACCTGTACCCAACTGTGTGGACCTCAAACATTCGAGGCCTCTGCCCCAACCTGACATCTCTAAATCCAGGCCACTGCCAATAAACCAGATATCATCTCCAACAAAATCCTTCGTGTCTCCCTGGCTATGGTCTCCTCCAGCCTGCCCAACTTGGCGGTGGCGTTGCATTTTAAAACAAGAACTCCATTTCTGACTGTTCCGCGGACAACTATTACACCTCTCAATGGCTGTGATTTCACTTTAGCTCCCACCTCTTGTTTGCCTGCGTGTTGTAGATGGAGGAGTCGGTGTTTAGCGGACGGTACACTTCTCTCAGACAAAATGGACTAACTTTTAACCACTCATCCCAACTCTCTCTTCCTCACATGTGGAGATTTCAATTGTCATTATGCAACTTGGTTGGGTGTTGTACCTCTCTCACTAGCCATGACACTTCAGCAAAGGACTTCTGTGATTCCATGGAACTGACCCAATCTGTACTTCTCCCAATAAAAATCTTCCCTTCTGGACTTGGTGATGACCAACATTCCCACAAATATCTCCTGCTCCTCCTCTGCTCCAAGTACTTCATCTCAACACATGCTTGTTAAGATGAACATCTCTCAAGGCATTCTCAACAACCGAGTCTGGCAGTTCACTCAGGCAAACTGGCATTGACTACAAACAAGTGGCCATCCCATTCCAGAAATGGTCTCCCATAATCTACCACCCCTGATATTTACTCAATCTGGGAATTCTTCCACAGAAACCTGTTCTCCCTGATACACAGATTCATCCCATCAAATCTTCAGTTTTCATACCCAACCTCCTGCTCATGGTACAATGAATCCTGTGGTGAGGGAATTGCCTTGAAACAACTTTCCTTCTTTCCTGAAAAGCAAAACTGACTGAAGGCAACCTCAGATCATTCCAAAAAGATCACAAATGTGTGTCCACCCACATGACAGCCAGAAAACACCATCTCTCCAACCTCAAGACTGAACTTTCAAACTTTTCTTCCTCCTCTAAAATCTGGTGGCACTTTGTTAAGTACGTCTCTGGAGTATGCTCCCCTTCCATCCCTTCCCTCACTTCATACAAGCTCGCAAGAAGTCCAAGTGACTCATTTCCGTGTCTACTTCCAAATCATGTCACCAAACCCTCACTCTCTGTGCCCACCCTACCGAGTCGTACCCAACTGCTCCTGGACTCTGTCTTTTGCACCTGAGAACGTGAAGGAGCTCCTGGGAACCCTCGGCTCTGAATGTGCAAATGGACCAGATGTCATCAGCTAACGAGTCTGAGAAAACCTGCTCTATTGCGTTCTGTTGCTCTCCGTCTCTGTCTGCCCTTTGCACCACATAAATTGCCTGAGGTCATCTTCCATATGCTTGGGAATCTGCAAAAGTCACTGCATTACGTAAAAAGGTGCAAAAAAGTCGCTTTCACGACAGACTTATCAGATTACTTTCAATCATCAGCAAGGTTATGGAATCAATCATCACAGTTGATATGAAAGCTTTCCATTTTTCCAACAGCTTTATCTCAGATTATAAATTTGGATTTGACCAGTTCATTCTACCCTTTTTTTGTCTATCTTGTCAAGGCTCGCATGAGAGCCAACACACAACATAGTCGGGTCAATTTATGACAAACAACCACCAAACCCACAACAAAAGGTTTCTCAGTGGTTTTCATTCCGACTGGATATACTGATCAATAGAAAAAAGTCTACCAAAATCTGACATCCGGAAATGGGTTAAAACAGTCATTTTCAACATTGCTGCCACCGGGCTTTGAAATAACTAAAACAGCTATAACTTCTTCAATAATTGTGATAAAAACATAATTGTTGGTTCTGGTCCATGGTTTTAATGGATCAGCAATCCACTGGTGTCAATAAAATTTAGATCTGATCAGTATTTAACCTGAAATCCAATATGGCGGCAAAAAATGAAGGGCGTAAAATCAATAAATTGTCTCTATATAATCAAACCTCTGTTAGGCAATCACCCAACATTTATCAAATTCTAACAAAAGGGTTTTCAGTCTTCTCTTACCAGTAATTATATGTGATGTATTACATGTCAGGTGAATGTCCCTGGCTCTGATTGAGTAGCCTATCCCTTTCTTCGAATGCTCTTTCCCTGAATGTTTTGTTTTCTGTGTTTCAGGTTTGAAGAATGAGTGCTCCTGAGATGCACGAAGATCGATGTTCAATTTGCAAGGAGAGGCTTGAGGATGGAAGTGACGTTGTGCAAATTCATCAGAAGGGCGCTGATGGCATCAATGCAGCCAGTGTTCAGAGAGGTGACGATGTTTATGTGGCGGCTGGATGCAAGGTACACACGGACTGTCGTAAACGGTATATAAATCAACATGACATCCTGAATCAAAAGAAGAAACAAGGACCATCCAAACCGTCCAGGAAGTGAAGTTCACGTGTGTTGACCGGGTCTTTCAACAGCAAATCTGACTGCTTGTTCTGTGGGACCACAGTGGACCTTGGAAGTTTTGACTACAGTCATGTCAAGACTGACGACTTTGCCAAAACCATTCTGGAGTGTTGTGAGAATCGGTCCGATGATTGGTCATTCACAGTGAGAGGGCGGATTGAGTACTATGGTAGAGATATTCATGCAGCTGACTGCATATATCATCATCAGTGCAGTGTCCATTTCTGCACTGGGATGTACCAGTGCACTTCTGGAGTGGACCAGATTCAACAAGTAGGAACTCTGGACGTCCGATAGATAGTGATCAAGAGCAGGCATTCTCCAGAATGTGTTCATATCTTGAGATGAATGATGAGGAACAGATGACTGCTTTGTACCTTCGTGGCAAAATGGAAGAGTTTCTTATGGATGAAAATTCTCTTCCATACACCAACTACTATCTGAAGAAGAAAATGAAGGAAAGATTTGGGGACTCCATTTATATTGCTGAAGGAGAGGGCGTAAACGACATAGTTGCATTCAGGGAGAAAACATCACATATACTCCGGTCATTCTGCAAAGAAGCACAGCGAGATGGAGATGAAGAGGTACAAAAGAAGGCCATAATTGAGACGGCAGCAAGGCTGATCGAGAGTGATATCAAGAACGGTGTACCATCTGTTACTGATCACTACCCCAAATCAGAAGAACTTGAACTTGACTCTGCACTGGCATTCCTTCCAGATACACTTCCAAATATGTTGAATAGTCTGTTCGTTGGAAAAAAACACGCAACGTAAAGTGGCTAGTATTGGACAAGCCATTGTACAAGAAGTGAGACTTCGGCTGTCATTGCACCACTCCAGATTGGTCTCGCTTTGCAGGTCCATCACATATATCGGTCAAAATTCCTTGCGGAAACCCTGTGTAATATGGGGTATGGCTCGTCATATGGTGAAGTACTGCGGTTTGAAAAGAATGCGGCAAGCTGTGTCACACCCGATTTGCTAATTTAAGAAACAGGCGGATTTGACCTATCAGTGTTGTTTGCCGGTGACAATGTAGATCACAACATAATCACCCTTGATGGCAAAGGTACCTTTCATGGAATGAGCATGATAGCTGCATTGACCCCTGGTATAAAATCAAGTCATCTTGTGACAAGGCAGAAAATTTCAGAATTGAACATTGTACAGATGTCAAAAATTGATATCAAAGAATATGGCTTTGCAACCAATGTTCTTCGCAACATCAAGTTCCGAGACCTCCCAGATCACCGAGTCTGTGACATGAGAGCTGAGATCTTCTGGGAGCTATCCTTCCATTTCAAGCAGACTGTACCAGGCTGGCAGGTGATGATGCACATCCTTCACCGAGGACAGACACATCCTGGCGCATCCTCCATTCTGTATTTGCCAATGATTGATATGTATCCAGGCGACAAGGCTTGCATTCTGTCCACTTTGAACTTCCTGTCCAACATGGCCATCAGACACCATGTCCCTCCTGTGATCACGTTTGATCAACCGCTGTACTGGAAAGCTGCCAAGATAATCAGTGCTGCACCAGAGAATAGCCATTTGAAGGGGATCGTGCTTAGGCTGGGTACATTTCACACGTTCATGAATCTGTTTGGAGCAATAGGCACGTTGATAGCGGGAACAGGACTCAAAAACATCCTGGAACTGGTGTACGGTGAAAATGCTGTTGTTCATATGATGTCTGGAAAATCTGTTCAGAGGGCATTCCGAGGCCATCTACTGGTGAGCAAGTGTCTACATCAAATTATTGTGGCATCTGTAGTGGAGGAAAATCCTGAGTTCATGCTCCAAGTAGAAGAGATTGAGAAAATGTATGCGTCCTTGCTAACGGGTGACATCTCTCTTGAAAGTCTTGAAGAATCAGCTGCAATTGTGAAGATCACTAATGAACTTGAAAAAAAGAAATCTGAACTTGCTGCACAATCCAAAACGAGTAAGCTGTGGCTGGGTTATCAGAAAATGCTCCATACTGCTCGGGCAATGATCAAGGCATCTCACACTGGGTCTTGGAAGGATCACTTGCAAGCTGTTGCTGATGCCTCGCCAATATTTGCAGCAGCTGGACACTACAACTACCAGAAGTCCGCTTATCTCTACGTACAAGAAATGAGTGAACTGGAGAGCAAACACCCAGATGTGTATAAGAAGTTTCAAAATGGCTTCCATGTGATCCGGCGAACAAACCAGTTTTGGGAAGGCCACAGCTGTGATCTAGTCATCGAACAAACACTCATGAGATCACTAAAGAGCACCGGTGGCTTGACTCATGGCAGTAAGATGACAGAGGAACACCGAGCATTGTGGACAATGTCAGCCCCCATAACATCTGAGGTCAACGTCACCATGCGGGACTTCAATGATCTCACATACGCAACAACACAAGCGAACAGCATAAAGAAGCAACTGGTGCCAGAATTGAAAGACATGCATTCGACCTCTCGAAGATGAGCACAAAGCTGAATGCATTTTCACCTTTCTCCTCTGATCCTACATTGAGAAATATCATAAATGGTATCGTGGCAAGCGAAGACATCAACGTGCATGAATATGAAGGTGTTGGGAACAAAATCATCGAGAGAATGATTGCACAACCTGTGTTTTCCTTCGCCATCAAGAGGACAGAGAAAGCAAAGACCCTGGGAAATTCTAATGCTCTCCAGGTTGCTCCTCACAGAACCATCGACTCCAGTGTGCTATTCCAGCGATTCCTGGTGGTATCCCAGATAGGTGATTTGTCACTTAAGGACGTGATGAGTTTTGAGCTCAGTCCATACCCTCCATCCCTCTTTGAGGACAACAAGATCTTGAGGAAGGCCGACAAACCTCAACTCGCTCAAGCTGTCAATGACCACTGTACCAAGGGACTGGCATGTGAAGGAGTACCTGACACCACACCTTCAGCACACCTTAAGACTGAAAGGTATGTTATTGATGGTGGATCCTTGCTGTACAAGCTCAAGTGGAAGAAGGGAGATACATATGGCAAAATAGCCAGAGCATATGCAGACTTCACAACAAAACACTATGGGACAGCAACTGTCGTCTTTGATGGCGATGGTGCAGGCCCTTCGATAAAGGATAACACTCAGCAGAGACGGGGACAAGCCAACAGCTATCCGACTGAACTTCACCGGAGAAACTGAATTTGACGGAAAGAGAGATGAATTCCTATCTGTCGGCAGTAACAAGCAACAGCTGATCACCTTAATAGGTGATCATCTGAAGAAAGTGGGCTGCACAGTTATTCAGGCAGAAGGGGACGCTGATGTGGGCATTGCCAAGACAGTCGTAAACAGCACAATTCTGAATTCCACCACACTAACCGGAGAGGACACAGATTTGTTGATGCTTTTGCTCCATTACTGTATACCAGATGGAAAACCACTATATTTCAGATCAGACAACCAGTCAAGAAGCAATCTGAAAGTATATGACATCAATCGGATGAAGCATCTTCTTGGGAATAAGTTGTGCACTCAACTATTATTCCTGCATGCCTTCACAGGATGTGATTCAACATCTCGTGTGTATGACATTGGGAAAAAAAAAATCAGTCTTTCAGAAGCTCGTGGAAGATGATCAAGGCCTCCAGTTGTGTGCAGATACATTCACTTGGAGAGGCGTCAGCCACGCTGAAATAAAGAAACTTGGCAGCCAAGTGATGGCCGTTATATTTGGTGGGGAGAGCACAAGTTCTCTGACAGCCATGCGCTACAAGATATTCACAAAGAAGGTCGCTGCTGCTAAGTCTTTCGTTACACCTGAACGTCTTCCCCCAACGGAATATGCCACCAAGTTTCATTGTCTCCGAGTGTACTACCAGGTCATGGTTTGGATGGGGATGGAGGGTGACCTCGATCCTCTGGACTGGGGCTGGGGACTTGAAGACAATCGATTTGTACCTATCATGACTGCCATGAATGCTGCACCAGACACTCTTCTGAAGATGATACAGTGCAACTGCACCACAGCTTGTGACACACAGCGTTGCAGCTGCAGAAAGAATGGGCTTCCGTGTACGTCTACATGTGGATCATGCCAAGTGACGTTTTGTGACAATCCACTAAGTCAAGCCTCTGAGGATCTAGAGACAGTGATGAGGACTGAAATTGTAACCTAAACTGCCATTATGTAATGTTCACAAATAAATGTTTCAGTGGCACCAGGTGTTCAGTGATTTTGGTTCAGATGGAAAATTTATTGATTTTTGCACTCTTGAATTTTGCCGCCATCTTGGATTTCATGTTAAATACCTATCAGATCTCAATTTTATTGACACCAGTGGATTGCTGATCCATTAAAACCATGGACCAGAACCAATAATTATGTTTTTATCACAATTATTGAAGAAGTTATCGCTATTTTAGTTATTTCAAAGCTCGGTGGCGGCCATCTTGAAAATGACTTTTAACCCATTTCCGGATGTCAGATTTTGGTCGACTTTTTTTTTCTGTTGATCAGTATATCCAGTAGGAATGTAAACCACTGAAAAACCTTCTGTTGCAACTTGTTGTGGATCAGATGGTATTTTGACCTGACTAACACACAGCAAGGGGGGCATGAGACAAGAGGGGAAGGACAAAACAGTGAGGAACAGAGACTTTAGGAGATCTGTGGAAGGGAGAGGGATGGGGTGGGGAACATGGGGTATACAAGATGGACACTACAGGGACTTTCAGGAAGGAATGCAGGGAATTTGAAGGAGGTGGGTTTGGGATGGATTAATGGGCGTAGAAAAGATTGAGGATTTGGATGGGGAACGATAAGAGATGGTGGTGAACAGCTGTTTTGAAGGACTGGAGGGAAGAATGGGATTGAACAGAGTGAGGGAGTTTATTCCAAAGGTGGGGAAAAAAAGAGGAATGAAAGAGTGAAGGTGAGCAGCGATTCGTGATTTTGGTAGTTTTTCCAGAAGGGGGTTGTTGGCGGACCTTGAGCACCCTGCGGAAATATGGTGGGGACAAATCGCAGAGAGAGCAGGGGGGAGGCTGGAGAAGAGATGGTAGAAGACAGAAAGACCACCGACCAGCCTGCGGTGAGAGAGTGAGAGGTCCAAAGATTCAGCCTCATCGCGGGAGATGCCAATGATCCAAAATGCCTTGGTTTCCACTGCGTGAAGCCGAGAAAGGTGAGAGGCAGGAGCACCAGCACAGAAGGTAGAGCAGTACTCCATCAGGTTGCGGACGAAAGCTTTGTATGTGGTCAGGAGCTCAGGTGGGCTGAGGAAGGACTTTCCACGACGGAGGATTCCCAGTCAGCGACTGGCTTTGGAAACCAGGTTGGAAATGTGACTTTCCCAGAAAAGACCATGGCAGATAGTGAGACCCAGAAGCTTGAAAGAAAGGACTTCTTCTAGAGGATTGTTGAGAAAGTTGGGGGGGTTCCAAATAGTCCTTTCAGAGAGACATAGTGAGAGTGTGAGATTTGCAGGATTGAAAGATACATTCCACGTGTTGGACCAGTTCGTGATTTTACCCAGATCTGCAGAGAGATAAGAAGCTGCTGCTTGCCGGTCTGAGGGATGACCAACGGTACGGCAGAGGGTGGAGTCATCACCAAAGAGATAAAGAGGATTTTCCAGGGAGTCGGAGAGATCATTGATGAAAACCATAAAAAGAACAGGGCCCAGAACGCTGCCTTGAGGAACTCCAGCATGGACAGGAAGAGGCGATGAAAGAACTCCATTTTGGGCCGCACGTTGGCTGCGACAGGAGAGGAAGTCAGCGAGCCATGAGTGGAGATGGCCTTGGATACCATAGGAAACCATCTTGGACATGCTGCTTGTGCTCTCTCAACAATGGATGGAGGTCCTCAATGTCAGACATGAGATCAGGGCCGTCTTTATGGACAGATATCAAGCTTTCGAAAAATCGTGGCATTCCGCCTTGTTCTCCAAACTCTCTGCCTATGGCATACAAAGCAAACCCCACAAGGGGGCTGACTGACTTCCTCCCCTGTCATAGCCAACGTGTCGCTCTCAATGGGATCCTCTTATCGACTCTCCTCTTCAAGGCTGGAGTGCCCCAAGGCAGTGTTCTGGGCCCAGTCTTAATCTTGATCTTCAATTATCTCTTTTGAAAAATCCTCTTTATTTCTTTGCTGAGGACTCCACCCTCTGACACAACATCTCTCACCCTTCAGACAGGATGGCTGCATCATCCTTAAGTCAGCACGTTTGCAGCCACTTCTCCATCTTCAGACCTTGAAGGGGAAAAAAAGAATAATAAAAATCACAAGCTTGGATTATGGCTTTAAATTCTGACTGACACACTCACACACAAACGACTTTCTGGCAAACCCTCCAATTAACTTTCTTAAGAATCCTCTTGGGGAAGTTCAGTCCTGGGTCTCACCATCAACCATGATCCTTCTTGGACAAACCACATTTCAAAGTTGGCCTCCAATGCCAATGTCTGACTGGGCATTCTCCATCATGAAGTCCTTTCTTGGTACACGTGAACACTTATCCACTGACAAGGCCTTCATCCGTAGCTTGATGGAGTAGTACTGCTCTCTCCTCTGGGCTGACTGCCTGCCTCAGACTTCGTTCAGCTTGACGCAGTGGAAACCAAGGCCTTCAAGATAATTGAAATATCCCGTGATGAAGCTGTCTATGGGCCTATCACTTCGCCATCACAGACAGGTCAGTGGGTCTCTCTTCTACTGCATCCTTTCTGGTCTTGCATCCCATGCCTTCTCTGTGCTTTGTCCCTCCCAGGTTTCTGCAGGACACAAAGAATCACTGCTCACCTCCACTCATTTGTTCCTCTTTTTCCCACCTGTGGAACCAACTTTCATCTTCCCATCAATCTCATTCTTCCCTCCAGGTCTTCATGACAGCTGTTCACAAACATCTCAGATCATCCTCAATCCAAAATCATGATCTTCTCCACCCCAGTTAAAAACCCAACCCCCAACCCCCTACTTTCCAAATTTTCCTTCATGAGAGTTTGCTTTCATTTACACATTGTCCACCCCCACATCCTCCCCGACACCCTCATCCCTCATTTTTGTCTCGGCCTTGCTGTTAGTGTCCCCCTTCTTTTTCTGATGTTCCTGATCCACGCTTTGTCCTAACTCAGCCATGAGCCTCGACTTTGCACATACAAAAATAAATAAATAAAAATACTTCAGTGAAGACAACTTGTAAACTCAACATAACTCTCTTTGATCAATACAGTACAGTACAGTACTATATTTAAATTGCCTTTTCCAGGCATTTTATTTCATAATAGGAAAATAGATGAGAAATTACATGACCGCACCCATCATTGACCAATATAAATTGCTAATACTGAAAATGAAAAAAACAAGCTACGTTTGTACCTGACCATTTTGACAAGTATTGACATTTCAGATTCACTTCCATTTGTCTACACATGCACTTATGGCATGCCTAATTTGCAAGAAATTCCATGGCGCAAATATTTTTGGAGACAAAATAAAAATGTACGCAACAACAAGCTGATACTCTCGGTCCCCCACCTTTTGGGTGGTATGAGGAATAGATCTGTGTCATATGAAAGCTATATATTGAACGGTTTTTGAAATATCACGTATACAAGCCAAGTTACTGAAAGAGCTGCCACAGCAACAGAATTCAGCCAATCACTGCCGTGATCTAATCAGGGTGTTATAATTTCATGAAGAATAGATATCTGAAATATGAAAGCTAAATGCTCAACAGTTTTTGAACTTTCACGTACACAAAAGTACAGTATATGACGGATGATTGGTTGGTCAGACGGAACTCATTTTAATGTCCCCCATCTCCTGGGCAAGAGAGAGCAATACTGTTATTTTTGTAAAATATGAAATCTTCAGATTGCCTTAATCGTCTACGATCAGCTCCTCTTCACTTAACACTAGCTTAGTCAACCCTTCAGAGTATTCCGTATTCAAGTGATATTTATTGTGCTATCAATCAGAGATCTTTGTCCAGCAAGTTTTCAAAAAAAAGTCATACCAAAATTTTTTTTTTTCTATAAAAACATAAAATTAATCCTCCATTGGAAAAATGACTTGAACAATGAATGACACAAATATACACTGAACTAATAAGTGCTCATTAAGGACACAGTCCCCAACCACATCTTAAAAATGGGCTGCATAGATTTTACATATAAATGCGATAAAAAACATCAATATGAAGGTGGTGGTGATAGTAAAGCTGTGTGTTGTTTATGGAAAACATAAATAAACACTTCCAAGCTGTGTGTTGGGATTGGACATGGTGAAGTATACAATAGGATTAAAAAAAAATTCCAGTAGAGGAGATGATAAAGTGTGGATAAATAAGCAATGGACCCGAAAGCAAATACAATCCAATACTATTCTCTCCCGTAAAATCTTTTTTTTAAATTGCCAACATGGCACTGAATGCAAAAAAACATTTGACATATCTCATACCCAGATATTATTGTATACATGTGGTGAGTATGAAAGAAATGTGTCCAGCCATTTTTGAGTACAGTGATGCTCTCACCTTTCTAATCTTGCCAGTGGTAAAGTTCCAAACCTCAATGAAGCCATCCACAGATCCAGTTACCAGGTATTGGCCATCTGGAGAAAACCTTGCACACTCTACATGCGACTTTTGTCCAAACTGAAACAAACCAATATCAAGAGATAAAAATGAGGATCAGGGTGCTGTTGGCATGTCAGCAGAGAAGAACAAACAAACAAAAAAAACCCGATACACACACACACGCACGCACGCACGCTCTGAAAAGAACTGTTGGGGGGGTCTTGTGTCATGATGCTGATGCTCCACAACAGATGAGGCCTGAAGTGGATGTGCTGGAAAATGCAAGGTTATATGGTGCGTATGAGATAGACGTGTGAGAAATCAGTTCTACTGGCTGGGTAAGAGCCTGTTCTGCCTGGCACTTTGGAGAGCCTCGTGCATCGCGCCTTTCACATCACCAGGGCGTGAGAAACTCCCGTGCTGCCTAACACGTTGAGAAGTGCCCCCCTTCACGCCATTGGTTTCCTGTCACGTGCACCCGTTCTGCTTGTTAAGTTTGACAAGCTCCCTGTTTTACTCGGTAGCATATGGAAGCACTCTGCTTGGCGCCTTGCAAACCGCTTAGTGCTTGTTTTGCTTCCTCGCGTTCCACTGAACAGCGCTCGGTCGTGCCTCTGTTGTTCGCTCTCAGATTGGAAACAAACTCCCTCAGGATCGGACTCGCTCCTCCATGGACGTGGATTGCTCCAGATATCTCTGGTGTGCAAACTTTCACAACCACTCTGTACCGAGTTTCTATTGTTGCCTGCCCCGTGTTGCCCATGCCAGCTGTGTTTAGCAAACAAACCGATTTGTGGAGGCATGCTGCAATCCAGTGGCCAGGATTAGTTACCGCGTTTCAGGAAGCGCTTCTGTTGATCTGATTCTGGAGTGGCAAAGAACCATGACCATTACAGTGCTGGAATGGGGATTATCTGACCAAAATACTAGTGAGGTTACATGATTTGATGATGTGTGTTTGAGAATAAAGCAGGAAAATGACAGTTCGGGTTCAGGTGTTGAAGAATAAAGGTTTTAGAATGGGCGTTTGATAATGGTGGTTCGTGTACTGGAGTCGGAAATAAAGGTTTGGAACTGAGGTTCGAATATGGAGATGGAAAATAAGGGTTTGGAAAGGAGGTTTGAAGGAAACAATTGGAAAAGTTCTACCTGTAATCGCAACGCATCTCCCTTTCCCCTGATAAGAGGATGGGTAACCCAACTAACAAGTAACAATCACTTTGGAAATATCTAAACTCCAGTGTTCTTTTGTGTTTTGAATATGTCTTACTGGGGTCTTTTCAAATTCGCAACAATATTTGTAAATATAAGTTGCCAGATAGTGTCTCAGCAGGGTAAAAGTTGTAACAACAGCACGTACAATGCTGAACGTCTTGACTGACTGGCCACAACTTTGAGGTTGTGGGTCCATTGATGTTGATTAATCTACTGATGTGGATCCACCGTTTGGAGAGGTTCTGGGCTGAAAGGATCATAACCTCGATGAAAATCGGTGCCGAGATGATGATCTGGGCAGTTAGAAATCAGTCAATTGCTTGTAAGTTAAGGTTTATAACTTTAAATAAAATAGCTTTTGCAAGTACTTACCA
>NC_140972.1:40734631-40762131 GCF_056783735.1 Eptatretus burgeri
GCTCGACAGCATTGATTGGTGGTCTGCAGGATGATTTAGGGGTGAGGTTGAGGAAGAGAGTGAGGGCTGAACCAAGGACCAGATGGTGGAAGCTGAAGGAGGAAGAATGTTGCGTGAAATTTAGGGAGGAGGTGAGACAGGGGTTGGATGGTGGTAAAGATGGGTGGGATGATTGGGCAACTACAGCAGAAGTGGTGAGAGAGATAGCGAGGAAGGTACTTGGTGTGACATCTGGACAGAGGAAGGAAGATAAGGAGACTTGGTGGTGGAACGAGGAAGTACAGGAAAGTATAATGAAGAAGGGGTTGGCGAAAAGGAAGTGGGATAGTCAGAGAGATGAAGAAAGTAGGCAGGAGTACAAGGAGTGGTGGTGAAAGGCAAAAAGAGAGGTGGCAAAGGCCAAGGAAAAGGCATAATACGAGCTGTATGAGAAGTTGGATGCAAAAGAAGGGGAAAAGGATTTATACCGATTGGCAAGACAGAGGGACCGAGCTGGGAAGGATGTGCTGCAGGTTAGAGTGATAAAGGACGCAAATGGGAATGTGCTGACGAGCGAGGAGAGTGTGTTGAGAAGGTGGATGGAGTACTTTGAGGAGCTGATGAATGAAGAAAATGAGAGAGAGAAGGTTGGAAGAGGTGGAGATAGTGAATCTGGAAGTGGGGTGGATCAGTAAGGATGAAGTGAGGACTGCTATGAAGAAGATGAAAAGTGGAAAGGCAGTTGGCCCAGATGGTATACCCGTGGAGGCATGGAAGTGCTTAGGAGAGATGGCAGTGGGGTTGTTTACCAGATTGTTTAATAAAATCTTGGAAAGTGAGAGGATGCCGGAGGAGTGGAGATCAAGTGTACTGGTTCCGATTTTCAAGAATAAGGGTGATGTGCAGAGCTGTGGAAATTACAGAGGGATAAAGTTGTTAAGCCACACCATGAAGTTGTGGGAAAGAGTAGTGGAAGCTAGGTTGAGAGGAGAGGTGACGATCTGTGAGCAGCAATATGGGTTTATGCCAGGAAAGAGCACCACTGATGCAATGTTTGCTTTGAGAATGTTGATGGAGAAGTATTGGGAAGGCCAGAAGGAGTTACATTGTGGGTTTGTGAATTTAGAGAAAGCTTATGATAGGATGCCAAGAGAGGAGTTGTGGCATTGTATGAGGAAGTCCAGAGTGGTGGAGAAGTATGTGAGGATCGTGCAGGATATGTATGAGGACAGTGTGACAGCGGTGAGGTGTGCGGTAGGAATGATGGACCGGTTTAAGGTAAAAGGGGGATTGCACCAAGGATCGACTCTGAGCCCTTTCCTGTTTGCAATGGTGATGGACAAGTTGACGGACGAGATCAGACTGGAGTCTCCATGGACTATGATGTTCGCGGATGACATCATGATCTGTAGGGAGAGTAGGGAGCAGGCTGAGGCGAGCCTCGAGAGGTGGAGGTACGCACTGGAGAGAAGGGGAATGATAGTCAGTCGGAGTAAGACGGAGTACATGTGCGTAAATGAGAGGGAGCGTGGTAGTATGGTGCGGTTGCAAGGAGTTGAGGTGGGGAAGGTGGATGGGTTTAAATACTTGGGATCAACTGTCCAAAGTAACGGAGAGTGTGGGAGAGAAGTGAAAAAGAGAGTGCAGACAGGATGGAGTGGTTGGAGAAGAGTTGCAGGAGTGATTTGTGACAGAAGGGTAGCTGCAAGAGTGAAGGGGAAAGTATATAAGATGGTAGTGAGACCAGCTATGTTGTATGGTTTGGTGGCGGTGGCGCTAACAAAAAGACAGGAAGCGGAGCTGGAGGTGGCAGAGTTAAAGATGCTGTGATTCTCGTTGGGATGGATAGGATAAGAAATGAGTATATTAGAGGGACAGCGCAGGTAGGACGGTTTGGAGACAAAGTGAGAGAGGCGAGATCGAGATGGTTTGGACATGTGCACAGGAGGGAAGCGGAGTATATGGGGAGAAGGATGTTGAAGATGGAGCCGCCAGGCAGGAGGAGAAGAGGAAGGCCAAAGAAGAGGTTCATGGATACGGTGAGGGCGGACATGCGGGTGGTTGGAGTGTCAATGGAAGATGTGGAGGATAGAGCGAAATGGAGACGGTTGATCCGCTGCTGCGACCCCTAACGGGAGCTCGCCGAAAGAAGAAGAAGATGTGTGTGTGTGTGTGTGTATATATATATACATATATACATATATACATATATACACATATATATATATATATACATATATACATATATATATATATATATACATATATACATATATATATATATACATATATACATATATATATATATATATATACATATATATATATATATACATATATATATATATATATATATATATATATATATATATATATATATATATATATACATATGACTAGATTAATTAAATACCTTTTTCAGGGTGTAAGAATGCTAAAACAGCTTCCAAAGCAAGGAAACACACTGGGTGATTTGCTGTCCCCTTATCGGTAAAAGTAGCTGGCAGCAGGAATTTGGAATTTGGCCAAGGTTCAGATGATAACTCACTGACGGATCTTTAGCATCCACCAACAACAATCAATGATGGCTAGCAACCCCTTCAACTCACCGTCTCTTCCCTCTCTCCTTCCCCTGCATGACTTCAGCACGAAAACAAACAAATATCCCACCACCTTACCTGTATGGAACAGCCCACATTCCACTCTATGCTTTTCTGCTCATTTTCATCAACATATAAAACAATGTCCCAGCTCTAACTCATTCTGCTGTTCCACCCTTGAGTTTTTAATGTAATGCAAAGACATCCAAACTCAAATTTGGTTTGCAAATCCAGTATTTTTCCACCAACCTAACTTCATGAATGTGTCTTAATTTCATGCTTATTTTCCCAAAAATCCACATTTTAATCAGCAGCAAAAATTATTGACCAAGAGTTAAAAACAAATAAATAAATTACAAAATGATCTTGCCTTGATGTGCCGGCTCATCTGAGTGGGGAACTTCTCCTCCTCTTCATCCTTAACGGCAGCTTTTCCACGAAATAAATCAATTGTTGTGCCAGGTGGCAGCAGACCCTGATGTTGCTGCCACTTTAGAGCCTGACGAAAATGAAAGAAAAAGTGTTTTTGGCCAAAACAAATCGGACTCAACAATCAGTATCAGAAACAAAACATCCTCCGAAGAATATGGATTTCCTCTGTGTGGGGTCACTCTTGCCAGTACCTGTCCCAGCAAAGCCATAAGGCGAGATGGTGGTACCACGCTAACCTCCCCAGCCAAGGCCTGTGCGATGGCTCCACGGCGCTTTTCCTTGCTGCTGCCATCAGGATAAGCCTGTACACAAACCGAGTCAGTCACAATTCAACATTCCACCACACTCCCTGCACCAGGGCATCCAAAAACCAGAAGCAAAAGGCAACCTATATGAAATACACCTCACTATACAAGGCCGATTGTGTTAACGGAACTTTAAACTGAAACAAGAGAAAGCATTTACTGCACCTCGCGGGGATCAAAGTAGGAGCGGGCAAGCAGGTTCTCAAGATGAACGTAACGTTCGGCCTGTGTTTGTTTCAGCATGATCATGGGGTCTGTTTGGCGAAGCAATGACCTTGCAGCACCAAGCTCTCGCAGCTCAATTAGCTCCAATACCACCTGAATCAAACACACCGTCCATGTGACT
Source organism: Eptatretus burgeri (assembly GCF_056783735.1). Taxonomy (NCBI): domain Eukaryota; kingdom Metazoa; phylum Chordata; class Myxini; order Myxiniformes; family Myxinidae; genus Eptatretus; species Eptatretus burgeri. Next base: position 40,738,294 of record NC_140972.1, read on the forward strand.
CCAGTGCCTGTTCTTACTCTGGGCACATCATTAAGAAAATAATAATGATAGATAACACAAGTAATAATAATACCATGTGGCCAAGTTTCATCAAAATAGTGCATGTTGTTTTGGAGAAGAGAGCAAATACTTATTTCTTGGGGGGGGGAGGGGGTAAAAAAAAAAAAAAACCCAGTAGACCCCCTCAATGAGCACAGATTTGGATGCGGTCAATACACCTTCGTTAGGCATCAGATATAAGCTTGTAGCCAAGTTTCATCAAAATAGTGTGTTTACTTCAAGTGATAATGACTGACTGACTGGCTGACTCGCTCATCTAGGACACTGCTCGATCGCAAAAGCTCACCTGTTTGAAGTCCAAGCGAGCTAAAAATGCACAGTTTTTGCCTGTAAAAACCCAAGTTCTATATTTTGGAATACAAGACATCCTCATCCTCATGCCCTTATATGGTATTATTCTCATTTGCAGACAATTTTAATGGCTGGAACGTTGTTTTTTTTTTTTTTTCCATAGAAACCCCTATTGTTATTAGAACCACAATTGTACAACCTGAACACTGCATGTTTGTTTCCAAAATTTGCCACCGGGCTCAAAAGCCACCAAGGAGAAAACAAGGCAATGATGATAGGGAAGTATGCATCAGAATAGAATTCCATGCACAGTCCCTGCAATTTGTGTCTTTAAACAGCATTTGCATATTCCTCTGATGAAGGGAACCATCAATGCATTTTCTAAAGTTTCTCAGGATCACACTCAAATTCAGAGACAGCAGACAAGAATCATATAAAAATGTTCACACAGTCATGGCCAAAAATATTGGCACGCTTGCAGTTTTTTTAAATAACTCACAATTTTCTCAAAAAATAAGTTGAAATTGACAAAAGTATTTGGTCTTCACAATTCTTTATTTCACTGTAAATATGACAGAACCTTTGTTTTTGATTCAGATCTTAATATATCCTTTTAAATCAGAAGATAAAAAAGAAATGGCATTGACAAAATTATTGACACCCTGGACTGAATATTTGGAAGCACACACAGCCTTTGGACAAAATAACTGCAGTCAAGCACTTCCTATAGCCATGAATGAGCTTCTGACACCTCTATACTGGCAGTTTGGCCTCCTGTACTTGTGCAAACTGCTCCAGTTCTCCCAGATTTGAAGGGTGCCTTCTCCCAACTACTGTTTTCAGATGTCTCCACAGGTGTTCAATGGGATTTCGATCTGGACTCATTGCTGGCCACTTCACAACAGTCTAGCGTTTTGTCTTGAACCATTCTGGGGTGCATTTTGAAGTGTGTTTGGGGTCATTGTCCTGCTGCAAGACACATGACCTCTGACGGAGACCCAGCTTGCTGACACTGGGTTGAACATTGTGCTCCAAAATTCCTTGGTAATCTCCTGATTTCATGATTCCATGCACACATTCAAGGCACCCAGTGCCAGAGGCAGCACAGCAACCCCAAAGCATCACAGAACCTCCTCCATGTTTGACTGTAGGGAAGGTGTTCTTTTATTTGAAGGCTTCATTTTGTTTTATGTAAACGTAGAGATGATGTGCTTCACGAAAAAGCTTTAATTTGGTCTCATATGTCCACAAGACATTCTCCCTGAAGGATGTTGGCTTGTTCAGGTGTGTTTTGGCAAACTCCAGTCGGGCTTTCTTATGTCTCTCAGCAGTGGGGTTCTCCTGGGTCTCCTACCATAGAACCCGCTTTCATTGAGTTGGTGACAGATGGTGCGAGTTCAAACTGTCGTACCTTGTGTCTGAAGGTCAGCTTGAGTCTGTTTGGCAGTTCATCGAGGTGCTTTCTCCACCATCTGAAAAATCCTTCGCTGCAATCTTCAATCAAATTTTCTCTTGCAACCACATCCAGGGAGGTTGGATACAGTGCCATGGGCCTTAAACTTCCTGACAACATTGCATACGGTGGACACAGGAACATCAAGGTCTCTGCAGGTGGACTTGTAGCCTCAAGATTGTCCATGCTTGGCTACAAATTTGTATCTGACCAACTCAGACAATTCTCTGGTATTCTTTTTCTCCATGCTCATTGCAGGAGACAGTGACACAAAACAGCAGAAGAACTCCTTTTCTCCATTCAAACTGAATGAGTGATTTTTATATTGGAGGCACCTGCAACTCACCACAGTTGAATTCCGATTCCAAAGTAAAGGAGAATCACCTGCTTGAAATTTAATTATTTCGAACAACTTCTAAAAGGTGCCAATAAATTTGGGGCCATTTTATGATTTATTTGTGGAATAAGCTAGGATTTAGTAATTTTTCCAGCTTTTTTTTGTTTTGTTCCACTGCAAACCAAAGAAATACATTTGTGGATACCAAAATATATTTTTTTAATTTGAACAATTTTCTTGAAGAAATGGTGCTTTATTTGAAAAAAAAAAGTGCAAGGGATTGCAGCAAAGGAAAAGTGCAAAAAAAACCAACAAAAGAAGCCAATATTTTTGGCCACAACTGCAGTGAGGGAAGTTACTTCCTGAAACACATTGTGTTCCGACAGCCATCGACTGGCAGCGCTTTCCTCTCACCGATATTGGGCACTTTTTGGGAAAATCTAACTCAACAAAAGATGGAAACTCACAGGGTGTGTTTGCGCTCTATCTTGCAAGTGCTGAGCATTAAGCGAGGAAGGAGCATGCATCGTTTTAAAACCTTTTGGTTTTACCTGGCCAGGGTCGGGTTTGAACCAATAACCTCCCAGACTCGGAGGCGACTGTGCTAAACATATAGTTTGATGAAATTTTGCACGATAATAAAACTACAGTGAAGTCGATGGCACACCATCGCAAATCCTCATGCTTCGCACCTAAAGCAAAGTTGAAAGATGACAAAAGGTTCCACCAGGAATGACCCAATATCAAATTTTGAGTTTAAAAAAAAAAAAATAATAATAATAATAATAACTCATTTTGAACCCTGTGACCCCGTCATCCTCAGGGCATGAACCGGGGGTCAAATCGAAAAAAATAAAAAAAATAAATAATAAAGCTAAATATTTGATGCGTCCCTCAGTGTTGATTACACACGTAAAGTTTCGTCAAAAATGTGACCGCAATTACATTTTTGGTACAGAATAGCCTCCATATACCAGACTTCTGGTTACACAAATTCAACCCCATGCAATTTAATAATTGACACCGAATTTTATCTCACACAACATGCAATTCGGTCATATGCGAGTGCGTGAAAAATGTGGTGGGGAACACCAGATTTTTTTATTCCTTCTCCTGTAAACATCATGTGGACCTGTTTTTCTTGGTCCTCGAGTCGTCACTCGCACTGTGAACACTTTTTTCCGTGTTGATCTTCTTTTATTCCTGCATTAGTTCCCAGTGCTCAAAAGTACAATTATTATTTGTGTTGTTATGAGGAAACACCATGTTTATGTGTTTTTATTAGTCCTCTCCTCGTGTTGTTTATTAGTGCCCATGTTAACCGTGATCACGAGTTACAAGGCGACTGATGAAAGTGTTACCATCGCCAAAACATCCAGAAAAGTGAGGTCATTGAACAAAAAAGTGGAAATTTCTGTATCTTCAGTAGGGAGCTTTATGGAATTAATGAGTCAACAATTAGAATAATCAAAAATAGTGAATCAGTTATCAAGGCGGGTTCTACACCTAAAAATGCTGAAATTGCATGAGATCATAACAGAGAAAACATGGAGAAACGCCCAAGCAAACGGATTGAGAACCAAACAGAAAATATTGCCCCCGAGTGGTTCATTGATATGCGAAAAGGCCAAGTGGATTTATGAGCTTCTGGTGAGCCGTGGTGGTGGTGATGCGGGAAGCAAAAGATTCAAGGCAAGCAGTGGCTGGTGTGACAAGTTCAAAAGGCATTACAGTCCACACAAAGCTGAAGCAATCAACTCTTAATGCCTGCTGGAGAAAGCTGTGGAAGGGGTTGGCCAAGAAATATGGGGGCTTCCCCACGGTGGACAATGTGCAGGTGGCACGCAATGTGGGTGGTGAGGGGTTCGACGACCTACAGTCAAGTGAGGTGGTGGAGCTGTTGTACTCTCACAAAGAGGAGTTTACCGAGGAGGACCTGGATGAGCTCGTCAATACTGAGAAAGTGGAAGCGGTAGAGGAACAGGATGATGACAAGGAGGTAGAGCGACCGCAGATAACTTCTGGCACAAGCAAGCTCCTGCTTGATGCAAGGAAACCCTCTGACCTGGCGGTTGAGTTGGACTCATTCATGGAGAGGAGCTTACGGTTGAAAAGGGAGGTAGAAAACATGATGGAGTCCTACAGGGAGGCACAGAAAGGCCTCCAAAGAAAAATGATGGAGCCAACCATGACAACCTTTCTGAAAAAACAAACTCAACCAAATAAAGAAAGGACGTTTATTAATGACCATCACAAAGCCTCGTTCCTGAACCCCCTTTTCCCCCAAAAGCCCTTCAATTCAATATACACGCTGCTTTCCTGAAATGTAACCCAAGTAACCTGGAATGCGTGAAGGCTCGACTGCAGTGGTCTTCAACTAATCAATCTTAAAAAAAAAAAAATATATATATATATATATATATATATATATATATATATATATATATATATATATATTAAAGGAAGAAAGAAACCGAGATTCTGTAAGGTGGTTGAACTTAAAACTGTGGCTGCTGTGACAAATGCAAGCTGCTGTAGAGTTTGTTTTTTTTTTAAACGAAAGAAGAAAAAAACAAACAAAAAAAAGAAGTCAGAGCACAGGTCAATCACAAATTATTTGCATTTAAACTAACCAATTATCCACAAAAGACTCATCACATGATCAGTGCAGTGAATGCATTCAAGTTGAAACTGGGCCTGTGGTCCCCTAGTAAAAGAATGTGACAGAACACATCCAAAATCTGAAGAAAATCCCACAAAACCTCAAAGAGAAAGGGTTCCATCCAAAAAATAATAATTCTGTAACCACCTGAACAGATTATAAAAGGAATTCAAAAGAACATTTCAGGAGAGAGACAAGATGGAACAAATCATTACGCTCGTCTGAAATCCTTTGTTTTTCCAAGAGGACATTGGAGAACTGACAGCAAAATTTTTGCAGGTGTTTCAACAAATCAGTGGACTTGACATGGAGATAATCACCATAGAAAATAACCGAGCTGAAATCTCAGGGGAAAAGGGACAGATTTTTGTGGCTTGTAAAAAAAAAAAAAAAAAAAAAGAGAGAAGTACCCTCTTCTGACATCCTCTGCACTTAAGGTGAAAGCCTACCTTGGCTCAACATACCTCCGTGAGATGGCTTCCCCCCCCCCCCCCATGGAAATCATCAAATCCAAGTATCACAGTCGTCTCACAGATGGCCATCTCAAACTTCAAAGCACTCACAGTGTTCCAGCACAGGTGTCGCACGAAGAATAGGCGAGTGAGATTCACAGCATACATTTTTGGAGATTTTAGTGCAGTAGAATTTTTAAGGGTAGATGTTGTGTTGCATTTCGATTCTAAAAGTGATCTTGTGTGTAAAAAAAAAAAAAAAAAAAAAAAAAAAGGTTGGAGACCGCTGCTCGACTGTATTTGACATTTTCACCCCGACCCAGGGCCTCGGGTGGCGGAGCCAAAAATGAGACTGCTCTTGCGCATTCTTGCCGTGTGCTGATCATCCATCCATCCATCCATTGGGACCATACACTGTGCAGAGCGTTGGTGCTGCTTAAGCAGTCTCCTTGGCCATTGGACACAATCCTGGACGGGTCACCACTCGACACAGTACACCAGCAAGCTGGCACACATTTTGCCGACCTCGGAAGGATGACAGGTCGAGTTAACCCCACCTGGTATTAATTTAACAGCTGAGCGCGATTTGAACTCAGGACCATAAGATCCCAAGCCCACCACCCTGACCATTAAGCCAACACCAGGCATATCATAACCACCAAGATCAATGAATTTCTGCAGAACCGTTTCGGAGGAGATGGCGCGATGGACGGATGAAGTATTTTTGGATGGAACAGTCAAAGAAAAGCACATTAAATTAAAGCATCGACACACGGTGGTTTTTGGTCGTATCGCAGCTTAGCTGCCGGAGGTAGCTATCATTTCTTGAAGCGCGACTGTGCCGCTGATGCAGTGCCCCTCTACCAGTATTCATTTCGCCGACCTCGGAAGGATGACAGGCTGAATCAACCCCCAGGTGTATTAATTCAGCAACCAACAGGACTCAAATCTCAGGACCCCGAGGATCCCAAGCCACCACCCTAACCACCACTGAGCCAACACCAGGCTCATGGAGACACGATGACAAGCAACAAGACCCTTCTCTCCTCACTATTACACTCCAAGTACCTGTTCATAGAGGTCGATAAGCGTCTTATCCGGGAGCTTCAAAGACTGGATAGCCTGCAACACCGTGTCCCAATGGCCATTATTGATGTCCGACACAAAACTGTCGATGCTGTCCACAGTATTCAGTGACACGGTGGTCTCCTCCTGCAGCACGGCCAACGTGCGGTGCATGCTATTCTCCTTCAAATACTGCATGATCAGCCGCACCACGCTGCACACAGTGCAGAGGGATCCAGGGAAGAGGGGGAAGGTGAAACATGACGGTTAATAGAGCGAGGGTTAAATACGTCGAGGATAATCTGATATTTCGTGCTGAAAACAGCAACAAATTCAACGTCTGAATCGATTCACACGTTCAGTTGTTGTTGGTTTGTTGGTTTGACACAAGCCTGTATCAGGTCAACAAGAATCATTCATGAAAAGAAACACCAACAGCAGCAATAGATTTATCAACGTCACAAAAAAGTACGTTAAGGACTCATTGATCTTACTCTGCAGATTCGATTTCGATGGACATGGTGGATGAGATCGAGTTTAAAAAATAAAACTCTCAATTCTACAACAACTAGGCCTCGGCTTCAACTCTCGCGAGACATTGTTCTTATTCTTCTTCTTCAGAAATACCAAAAGCCGTCCTTGACGTTGTAAGACTCGAGGTAAACCGAGGTATAACTGTTTGAACAGACTTATTATCAATTATAGCTTCGACAATCATAAGATGAGTTTATTTAACAGAATTTTGCGAATCGTTGATGGTTTCAGCGCGAACTACACCGTCATGGCTGACAAACACCAAACAGACTCGAGCGGAGCCAAACAGACAGGTTTTATGAAAGGAACGTCGAATTTACGGGAGAGATAAAAATCAGGCAACAACAAAACGATGAAAATCAGAAAAAAAACCACAATCGCATAACAAAATAAAAACAAGTCTTAAAGTTACAACAATTCTGTAATTATTTATCCCGTCAAATTTCATGTTTTTAGACATAAAACTGTGGAATGATTAAACTTCGAACAGGAAATACTTTGTGAGGAAATTTTTTTTCATGAAGGTGTTAATATCGTTGGAGACGAGGGTTACGAAATAAATATCACGTTCATACACCGCCTAGCTTCGACCTCAGGACACGACGTTCGACGCAACGCAGAAGAGAGTCAATGGAGATTGACTGACAATGGGGAAAGAAAAGTAGGAGAGAAAACACTCGACAGGCAAGTTGGGGAGATGAATGGCTTTCAAATTTGAGGAGAACCCAAAGAGAACGTCAGCAGGATCAGATTTCCCGCACACCTGCAGGGGGACACGTTCAGGAGACATTTTTTTTTTTTTTTTACTAAGTCGACAAATCCAACCAAGCAGGACGTAAAACATTATCCACGAAGACAAATATAATCATGATTGGAGCTTTAATTAGCTGAACTTTTGAATTAGTCAGGATACCGAAAAAGAAAAAAAAAAAGATTAGGTTTACTCCTTCGAGCCGGATTCGAACCAGCGACCTAAGGATGTCTACAGAGAGATCCACTACAGTCCTCCGCTCTACCAACTGAGCTATCGAAGGTACCACATCATAACATGATTTTCCACTTTATTTAAAAGATTATTTTATGGTAAAGAAATTTTTACATGTACATTTGTTGCGATGCAAATTATTTATGAAATGAAAAAATTATTTCAAACAAATAGACAAGAGGGAATAAATTATTTATTATATTCTATAAGATAATTAATTAGTTTTATTAAACTGTGTGGGCCAGTGGCGCAATGGATAACGCACCTGACTACGGATCAGGAGATTGTAGGTTCGACTCCTGCCTGGCTCACTGTAGTTTTTTTTGTCTTTTCGTATCTTTCAAGGTGAAATGCATTTGTTTTTGCAGATTGCAAGGAAAATGCAGACCGCACCCTGAAGCAGAAATACAAGTACAGTGCCCGTTGTGCCCGTTGAAAGTGTGGAAGTCAATTGTACTGGTGCGGTGGTGCGGGCCCGTACGTGCGTGGTCGTACGTGCAAAAAAAAAAAACCCAGCGTCAATTGTGACGTCATATCAAACGAGGAAGAAGAAGAATTGTGACATCAATTGTGACGTCATTGCACCATGTCCTGTCATTGGTTTGGTAAATAAATGGCCATAACTTGGGAACCACTTGTCCGATTAATATAAAACCTTAAAAAGGCACATCATCAGGTGCCCAGCGATATACCTGGCAAGTTTCAATTAGATTGGACCAGTGGTTGTCGAGAAGCAGCGGTCACAGACAGACAGTCAGACAGACGAGCTGGGAGGCGGCGATGGGTTGCCGAGCATCGAAACTATAAGATATAGAGCAAAATGGATGTCATATAGCAGATAGGGAATCACCTTAAGATTATGCATATCAAATCTCATCCAGTTCCATCTACTGATAACTACTCGGTATCCATTTGAATGAAAAGTTCCGAAAATGCGGTTTGAAATCGGAAATCCCCAAAGTTCGAGGGGGTGCTGTGGGTGAACAAAGATCTAAATCGAAAATCCGGCTCGAAAGTTTGTGCACAATGTATTCCAGAAGATTAGTGTGAATTTTCATGACCATCCCACGATAACCCTCGGAGGAGTAGCATTTGGTCCGAAGGCACCTCCAGCTCTCGCATATTATCGATTTTTGCACTAATTGACCTTTGACCCCTGACCTAAGCGAAATCGGTCAATATGTCCTGAGGCAAAGTTGTAGTACTCATTGAATACCATGAACCTGCAAAGTTTAATTCATATCGATGCACTCACCTGGTCGCTAGGGGGCCTTCAATATTCGCCAATTTTTGCGCATACCCTAATTGTAGGGGGCGCTGCGGGTAAAGTATTCAATATATCACAAAAACCGGAATATATTTGATAGAGCATCGCCTGTAGATCATTCGTGCCAAATTTCATAACCCTACGTGGGATAATGGCTTTCGGAATTGATTTTGCGTGAACGGTACCGATTTTGAAGGTTTTTCGGTTGTTGCTAGGGAACCAAAGCATCCCTAGCAACCATCACAATTTCCAAAGCACAAGGTCAGAAGATGTACCGACCACCCGAGTTTGGTCAAAATCCGCCCACGTTTACTACCAATTTTGCTGATGACAAACGAACAAACATCCAAACAAACAGACAGAATTACTGACAATAAGGGTCACCTCTTTCGGCGATCCAACAATAAGGGTCACCTATTTCGGCGATCCAACAATAAGGGTCACCTATTTCGGCGATCCAACAGACAGATAGACAGAGATTGCTGGAATTATAGATAGATTAAATCACCCCCTTTCAATGTTTTCACCTTTTCTTGCCTCATTGCCTGGAATTTAATCACACTTAATCAGACTTTTTCCACCTTTATTTTCACACGGTAACCCACAACTTCCAAGTGAAAAACAAATTCAACAAATTTCAAAAAATTAATTTAAAATACTAAACTATAACACCTTGGTTGGATAAGGACCCACCCTCCTTATAAGAGCAATTGTAAATTTGCTCAAGTGTAAACAATCACCTTCAAAATCACACACTAAGTTAATTGGCCTCCACCTGTGTCAAATTGTCATGATTCTGATTAGTTCAGAATAAAATCAGCTGTTCCTGTAGGTTTCCTGCTGGGTTGTGCATTTCACAGGAAAGACTTAACCACGAGAACAAAGGAACTTTCAAAAGACCTCCGGGATAAAGTTGTGGAAAGGCACATATCAGGGGATGGGAATAAAAATATTTCAAAGGCCTTGAATATCCCTTATGCCTGGTGTTGGCTCAGTGGCTAGGGTGGTGGCTTGGGATCCGAGGGTCCTGAGTTCAAGCCTCGTTGCCCGCTCAATTAATTCACCAGTAGGTTGACTCAGCCTGTCATCCTTCCGAGGTCGGCAAAATGAGTACCAGCTTGCTGGGATGACCGAGTCATTCAAGTATCCTGCGTCAGAGTGGCGACCTCTCCAGGATTGTGCCCAATAGCCAAGGAGACTGCTTCGGCAGCACCAACGCTCTGTACAGAGTATGGTCCCAATGGACTATGGAATATCCCTTGGAGCACAGTCAAGGCAATCATGAAGAAGTGGAAGGCATATGGTACCACCAAGACCCTGCCTAAATCAGACCGTCCCTCCAAACTGGATGACCAAGCAAGGAGACTATCAGCGAGGCCACCAAGAAGCCAATGGCAGCTTTTAAAGAGCTACATGCCTTTGTGACAGACTGGTCACTATGTGCATGTGACAACAACTGCCCAAGCACTCCAAAAGTCTGGCCAGAACAGTTTGGTGGCATGAAGGAAGTCATGACTCAAAAAAGCCCACCTTAAGCCACTTTTCAGGAATGCAAAAACGCATTCCAGAGATTTTGAAGCCACGTGACAAAACGTTTTGTGTTCTGATGAAACCGAGATGGAACTTTTTGACCTAAATGTAAAACGTTACGTTTGGTGCAAACTCAACACAGCACTCCACCCAAAGAAGACCATCCCTACTGTGAGGCATAGTGCTGGCAGCATCATGTTATAGAGATGTTTCTCATCAGCAGGGACTGGGGGCACTTGTCAGGATAGAAGGTAAAATTGATGGAGCAAAATACAGAAAAATTCCTGGAAGAAAACCTGCTGCCCTCTGCAAGAAAGCTGAAATTGGGACGGCAGTTCACCTTTCAACATGACAACGACCCGAAGCACACAGCCAAAGCTATACTGGAGTGGCTTCGAAACAGAAGGATAAATATCCTTGAGTGGTCCAGTCAGAGCCCCGACCTAAATCCAATTGAAAATCTGGGGCATGACATGAAGATTGCTGTTGCTGTTAAAGGTGCTTCCACCAAGTATTAACTCAGGGGGTTGGATGCTTATCCAACCAAGATATTCCAGTTTTGTATTTTTAATTAATACTGTATTCCGAAATTTTGTAGATTTTGTTGTTCACTTAAAAGTTGTGGGTTACAATGTGTAAATAAAGGTGGAAAAAGTCTAATTTGATGCAATGAAATTCCAGGCTATCAGGCAACGAAAGGTGAAAATTTTGAAAGGGGGTGTAGACTTTCTATAGGCACTGTATGAGTAAAGATACTCAGGTTCACCACCAATAAGCAGGCACATCGGTCATCACAACGACTCAAAGCCGAGTGTTGGCGTAACGGTTTGAGTGGCGAGCCTAAGATCTTAGGGTCATTGAGGTCAAGCCCCTGACTTAATCGTTGAATTAACATCAGGTGGTTTGACAGCCTGCTGTCCTTCCGAGGTCAGTGACATGAATACCAGCATGCTGGTAACAGAGGGAATTTCCTCAGTCTCACAGCAATACCCCGAGAAAATTAAGCAGCCAAGCAGCCACAGGCTGTATACGAATACATAACTATCACTCTTTGAGTTACCAGTCAGGTAAAGTGAGCAAGTTACCACAAACATTCCTAGTTCCCCTTCTCCAGACAGAATTACCCACATGAGATGTACACGACATGACCAAAAGTATGCGGACACCCCCTTCAAATTTGTGAATTCGGCTATTTCAGCCACACTCATTGCTGACAGGTGTAAAATATCAATCGCACAGTCATGCAATCTACATAGACAAACATTGGCAATAGAATGGGTCATACTGAAGAGTTTAGTGACTTTCACCATCATGGGATGCCAACTTTCCAACAAGTCAGTTCGTCAAATTTCTGCTCTGCTAGAACTGTCCCGGTCAACTGTAAGTGCTGTTATTGTGAAGTGGAAATGTCTCAGAGCAACAACAGCTCAGCCACAAAGTGGTGGGGCACACAAGCTCACAGAATGGGACCTCCGAGTGCTGAAGTGAATAATGTGGAAAAATCGTCTGTTGTTGGTTGCAACACAACCCTCGTGCTGTCCCCCCCCCTTCACGCTGTCTCCCCCGCTTGCGCTCTCGTCCACCTCTCCTCCTCGGGCTGTCTCCGCCCCCTCACGCTGTCTCCCCTTCCCCCTTGTGCAGTCTCTCACCCCTCACGCTGTCTCCCTCCCCCTCCATCTGTCTCTCCTCCTCACGCTGCTTCCCCCGCTCATACTTCTCCCCCTTCATGCAGTCTCTCACCCCTCGTGCTGTGTCCCTCCCCCTCATGCTGCCTCCTCCCCCTCATGCTGTCCCCTCCCCCACCCCTCACACACTGTCTTCCCTTCCCTTCTCTCACGTAATCCTCCTGCCAACCCACCCCCTCCACCATACAACTTTCCGGAGGTCGAGGAGAGAAACCCGTGTCAAAGAATGTGCCAATTGCCCAAATGAAAGCTTTGAAAATATTTTTTAGCAGTCAGTACTGCTGCTCAGATCAATTCCGTTTTTATAAAGCAATGAATCGCCAGATCATGGCAGGATAGCCAAGAAGTACGCATTCTCTCTCCAAGCTGTCTCACCTGGGTTCGTATCTCGACTTAGCTACAAACTGTCATCCTGGTGTTTCACAGGCAGGGTGATTCATCAATGTGTGTGCCATCTCTCGGATGGATGTTCAGCCGGACGTCACATCTGGCGGAACAGCGCCCCTCCTCTCCCTCCCTTCACTCCCCTACCCCTCACTCCCCACTCCCTCTCTCAACCTGCCTCTCTCACGACAATCCCACCCTTCTGCCTCTCCCACCCTTATCCCTCTCTTCCCCTCCCCCCCCCCACCCCTTTCTTTCCCACCCCTATTCCTCTCTCCCCCACCACCATTCCTCTCTCCTTCCCCTCCCTCCTCACTCCCTCCTCCCCCTCCGCACCCCTCTAATATTCCCATCAGTGAAGCGACATATTTTATTTGCCAGTGTGTATGTGTATTTGTATGTGTATATATACATACATATATATATACATATATATATATATATATATATATATATATATATATATATATATATATATATATATATATATATATATATATACATATATATATACATATACATATATACATATACATATACATATACATATATACATATACATATACATATACATATATACATATACATATATATATATATATATATATATATATATATATATATATATGTATATATATATACATATACATATATATATATATATATATATATATATATATATATATATACATATATATATATATATATATTGTTACGGATTTCAGAATTTGGTCTGATGAATGCATCCACACATCAAGGTCCTCAGATAGTTATTTCCTTAAATGTATGTTCAGATTAGCCTCATCCCCTTGTCTAATGGGATTTTAAATGTGATGCATTCAGAATGGTAAAGGATAGATCCCCTCTATTATGGGAAGCTTTTTTATTTTTTACGACAGAGACGAGACGTCACACACATTTCTTTCACGAGCGCTGAAGCCCACCCTCATTTTTCCTCAGCAACGTTCTTTCGCAAGCTCTGACGCCCACCTTTTTTGAGAGCGCACGGGTCGTCATGGTAGCCGTGCGCAAGTGGGGTAGGGTAAGCTTGGGGCGGACACTGCACCGCCGAGATGGCCCACATATATAAAACGTGGAGGTCCATTCTGAAGTGAGAAAAGTGAGAAAAATGGCGAGAGAAGTGAGAGGAAAGCAGAGGCGAAAGAAAGCGGGGCGAAAGAAAGCCAGGGAGCGAGAAGAGAACGAGAAGTAAGCTTGAGAAGTGAGCAAGAAGCGGGTGTAAGCGCGCAAAAGAGGAGAAGGAAGCGAGCATGTGGTGCGCATGTGGGTGTGAGCAGTACCGCCAACAAGGGAGTCATGGGTCGGTCACCAACAACACCAGCGTCTAAACCCACGACAGACGATCTCAGTGCCCTCCAGATGTTGACTGGTGTTCAGGGCCGTTGGCGAGAGGGTGCACAGCAAGGCTGGGTGCTGGTGATGGACATGACACACACGCACACATTTCAGGACGTTTTCACTTCACGGACGTTCTACTTTCTGGTGAGCGAGACGATTCTTCCCCCCACCCCCCTGAATGATCTGTTGGGTACCCATGTCTGTGTTTACCTGTAAGTCGACCCCTGAAATGCATCTGCTCTTTGTCTCTTTCCTGGCATTTTGATTGATTTTGCTTTGAAATTTATTCTTTATTTACCTCAGAAAATAAAAAGCTATTTTTATTTATTTATTTTATTATCAATACATCATTTGTCGATTTCCAACCTGTCCGTGTTTGTCCTTTCCTTCCATTGGTCGAGCATTGCCTAAACCGAGATAGACTGGGAGATAATTACCACAGATTTGACCAAAAATTGTCGGCACGCACCGGCAGTTAAAACGCTCGGCCGCCCTAATTAAAATCTAATCAGATAACATTCGTGTTTTGCCGAGGGCACGCTCCCCGCTCAGGTAACCATGTGACCTCGAGTTAAACGGCACAATTAGATGGTAGACACTGGAAGTCGTGGTTTACTGGGTGGCGTTCATGGTTTTAAAACAATCCACCGTACCACAATGTTAATTGTGAGCGGTGGACCCAGGTCCGGCTCTACCGAGGACAACCGGGGATTAATCCCCCTGAGTGACAAGCTGATGTCTCACTACCCATAGCAGCAACAACTGGTGTCCGTAAGTGGGAGATTTTTCGAACCCCTTGATCAATAAATTGGTGTTAGGTCGTCGACCTGTGGTGCACTTCACGCACCTCGAAATTCAGAGCGGTTAGACCAAGTTTTAGTTAAATTTATTGGGACGGACAATGGCGGACCAATACGGGCAACATATAGTGCAAATGTGCAAAGCATAGTGCAAATGAGTTATTTTTCTGGGAACATCTTTTTTCTGATACTTGGGATATATATGAACACTGTGGTATCAGTGAAAAATTGTCACGGGGGGGGGGGGTGCAAGGTAGGTCCCACTGGCCCCAGGCCTATAGTACATCACCAACAATGAAGAGCTATAGCTAGCAACAGCCGCCTCAGCTCTGGTCATCTCACGTCACTCATTCAAGATACTTCATATTTGACAGCACTATATGCAATCAACATGAAGGAACCCCAATCTCAGTTCGCATCGCCAAATTGTTGATGCAATACTTTGAAGAACTGTGAGCCTTCTCCGAGGTTGAGGCTGCGGTACGTTGATGATGCATTTGTGATATTAAAGAACGCAAATGTTGACATTTTCCATGAAAATATCAACTCAACATAGCGAGCAATACAGTTCACGTGTGAAGTCGAACAAGCCGGGTCTCTGCTATTCCTGGACATACAACTTTCCATGGACAGAAACGGCAAGTTACGCTCACAAGTGTATTAGCATTGTATTGGACTCACAGACATTGTATTGGACTATCGAAGTGGCCATCCCAACTGTCACAAAAAAGTTGTGTTCACAGCTTATTTGATCATGCAAAAACACACTGCAGTGACCGTAAACAACGCCGGAAGGAGATACTGCACATCACTCAGCGACTTTGAGAAAACCACAACTCAAATGTATTCATCAAATCTTAAGGCCCCTACGAGGTGACAGTCGGCTGACCAAGATGGCGTGGTGCCATCTTGGTAAGGCTTTTGTTTGATGAGAATCCCATTAATTATCTTCAAAAGGGGTGTTAAATTTACCCTAATACCAAGTTTTCATTTTTGCACTCCCTTGGAGTTCCTTGAGTGTGCATGTAAATTGTTGGGTCACTATGTTACATGGTTTTGGAGTTGTGGAGGACACACACACACACACACACACACACATACACACACACACACACACACACACACACACACACACACACACACACACACACACACACACACACACACACACACACACACACACACACACACACACACACACACACACACACACACACACTATATTTATAGAAATGATGTGTACATCAAAAGTTATAAAAGTTCAAAGTTGCACAAGGACTTTATGATATATATATATATATATACATGTATATATATATATATATATATATATGTATATATATATATATATATATATATATATATATATATATATATATATATATATATATTTCTCCAGTAATTGCAGCATCCTTTTCAGCCAAATCTGTAAAATGAGGTACTGGAGGCCATATTGTTATTCACCCCATATCCCTGTGGAGGGCGGCAGGACACCACAAGTAGTCAAAGCTTCCACAGCTGAGAATTTTCCTTTGAGAGGTCGATACTTCATCACACGGTCTTGCTGAAATAGCCATAAAAAAGCAGATAACTCGAATTTGGCCAAGTAGCTTAAGAGCATCTCGTGGCATCCTCTTTTCGGAAGGTGCTGTGGGATTGCTTACATACACAAACGAATGCTAGGAGATGGGACAGCTGCCTTAATGGCATTTCCAAAGGATACCATACTAATTGAGGCAATGCCCTGCATGCATAGCACCAGGATGATAGTTTGTAGTCGGTTCAGAAATTTAGCCCCGGAGAGACAACTCATAGGGGAGTACTCTACCTCTGAATCCTGTTGATCAAATATTCTGTTCACGAACCATCCAATACAAAAGTCGTTAAATATCCATCCATTGCTTTTTCCACACTTTTTTTTCCACAACAATTTGCGATGCAAATTATTTATGAAATGAAAAAATTATTTCAAACAAATACACAAGAGGGAATGTTATTTATTATACTCTATAAGATAATTAATTAGTCGCTTTATTAAACTGTGTGGGCCAGTGGCGCAATGGATAACGCACCTGACTACGGATCAGGAGATTGTAGGTTCGACTCCTGCCTGGCTCACTGTAGTTTTTTTTGTCTTTTCGTATCTTTCAAGGTGAAATGCATTTGTTTTTGCAGATTGCAAGGAAAATGCAGACCGCACCCTGAAGCAGAAATACAAGTACAGTGCCCGTTGTGCCCGTTGAAAGTGTGGAAGTCAATTGTACTGGTGCGGTGGTGCGGGCCCGTACGTGCATGGTCGTACGTGCAAAAAAAAAAAAAACCCAGCGTCAATTGTGACGTCATATCAAACGAGGAAGAAGAAGAAGAATTGTGACATCAATTGTGACGTCATTGCACCATGTACTGTCATTGGTATGGTAAATAAATGGCCATAACTTGGGAACCACTTGACCAATTAATATAAAACCTTAAAAAGGCACGTCATCAGGTCACCAGCGATATACCTGGCAAGTTTCAATTAGATTGGACCAGTGGTTGTCGAGAAGCAGTGGTCACAGACAGACAGTCAGACAGACGAGCTGGGAGGCGGCGATGGGTTGCCGAGCATCAAAACTATAAGATATAGAGCAAAATGGATGTCATATAGCAGATAGGGAATCACCTTAAGATTATGCATATCAAATCTCATCCAGTTCCATCTACTGATAACTACTCGGTATCCATTTGAATGAAAAGTTCCGAAAATGCGGTTTGAAATCGGAAATCCCCAAAGTTCGAGGGGGTGCTGTGGGTGAACAAAGATCTAAATCGAAAATCCGGCTCGAAAGTTTGTGCACAATGTATTCCAGATGATTAGTGTGAATTTTCATGACCATCCGACGATAACCCTCGGAGGAGTAGCATTTGTTGCGAAGGCACCTCCAGCTCTTGCATATTATCGATTTTTGCACTAATTGACCTTTGACCCCTGACCTAAGCGAAATCGGTCAATATGTCCTGAGGCAAAGTTGTAGTACTCATTGAATACCATGAACCTGCAAAGTTTAATTCATATCGATGCACTCACCTGATCGCTCGGGGCCTTCAATATTCGCCAATTTTCGCGCATACCCTAATTGTAGGGGCGCTGCGGGTAAAGTATTCCATATATCACAAAAACCGGAATATATTTGATAGAGCATCGCCTGTGGATCATTCATGCCAAATTTCATAACCCTACGTGGGATAATGGCTTTCGGAATTGATTTCGCATGAACGGTACCGATTTTGAAGGTTTTCGGTTGTTGCTAGGGAACCAAAGCATCCCTAGCAACCATCACAATTTCCAAAGCACAAGGTCAGAAGATATACCTACCACCCGAGTTTGGTCAAAATCCGCCCACGTTTACTACCAATTTTGCTGATGACAAACGAACAAACATCCAAACAAACAGACAGAATTACTGACAATAAGGGTCACCTATTTCGGCGATCCAACAATAGGGGTCACCTATTTCGGCGATCCAACAGACAGATAATCAGAGATTGCTGGAATTATAGATAGATTAAATCACCCCCTTTCAATGCTTTCACCTTTTCTTGCCTCATTGCCTGGAATTTAATCACACTTAATCAGACTTTTTCCACCTTTATTTTCACACGGTAACCCAAAACTTTGATACGGTCACACGGTAACCCAAAATAACTCTTTGAGTTACCAGTCAGGTAAAGTGAGCAAGTTACCACAAACATTCCTAGTTCCCCTTCTCCAGACAGAATTACCCACATGAGATGTACACGACATGACCAAAAGTATGCGGACACCCCCTTCAAATTTGTGAATTCGGCTATTTCAGCCACACTCATTGCTGACAGGTGTAAAATATCAATCGCACAGTCATGCAATCGACATAGACAAACATTGGCAATAGAATGGGTCATACTGAAGAGTTTAGTGACTTTCACCATCATGGGATGCCAACTTTCCAACAAGTCAGTTCGTCAAATTTCTGCTCTGCTAGAACTGTCCCGGTCAACTGTAAGTGCTGTTATTGTGAAGTGGAAATGTCTCAGAGCAACAACAGCTCAGCCACAAAGTGGTGAGGCACACAAGCTCACAGAATGGGACCTCCGAGTGCTGAAGTGCATAATGTGGAAAAATCGTCTGTTGTTGGTTGCAACACAACCCTCGTGCTGTCCCCCCCCTTCACGCTGTCTCCCCCGCTTGCGCTCTCGTCCCCCCTCCTCCTCGGGCTGTGTCCGCCCCCTCATGCTGTCTCCCCTCCCCCCTTGTGCAGTCTCTCAGCCCTCATGCTGTCTCGCTCCCCCTCCATCTGTCTCTCCCCCTCACGCTGCTTCCCCTGCTCATACTGCTCCCCCCTTCATGCAGTCTCTCACCCCTCGTGCTGTGTCCCTCCCCCTCATGCTGCCTCCTCCCCCCTCATGCTGTCCCCCTCCCCCACCCCTCACACACTGTCTTCCCTTCCCTTCTCTCACGTAATCCTCCTGCCAACCCACCCCCTCCACCATACAACTTTCCGGAGGTCGAGGAGAGAAACCCGTGTCAAAGAATGTGCCAATTGCCCAAATGAAAGCTTTGAAAATATTTTTTAGCAGTCAGTACTGCTGCTCAGATCAATTCCGTTTTTATAAAGCAATGAATCGCCAGATCATGGCAGGATAGCCAAGAAGTACGCATTCTCTCTCCAAGCTGTCTCACCTGGGTTCGTATCTCGACTTAGCTACAAACTGTCATCCTGGTGTTTCACAGGCAGGGTGATTCATCAATGTGTGTGCCATCTCTCGGATGGATGTTCAGCCGGACGTCACATCTGCCGGAATTCCCCCCCTCCTCTCCCTCCCTTCACTCCCCTTCCCCTCACTCCCCACTCCCTCTCTCAACCTGCCTCTCTCACCACAATCCCACCCTTCTGCCTCTCCCACCCTTATCCCTCTCTTCCCCGCCCCCACCCCAACCCTTTCTTTCCCACCCGTATTCCTCTCTCTCCCACCACTATCCCTCTATCCTTCCCCTCCCTCCTCTCTCCCTCTTCCCCCTCCGCACCCCTCTAATATTCCCATCAGTGAAGCGACATATTTTATTTGCCAGTGTGTATGTGTATTTGTATGTGTATATATACATACATATATATACATATATATATATATATATATATATATATATATATATATATATATATATACATATATATATACATATACATATATACATATACATATACATATACATATATATACATATACATATACATATACATATATACATATACATATATATATATATATATATATATATATATATATATATATATATATATATATATATATATATATATATATATATATATATATATATATATATATATATATATATATATATATATATATATATATTGTTACGGATTTCAGAATTTGGTCTGATGAATGCATCCACACATCAAGGTCCTCAGATAGTTATTTCCTTAAATGTATGTTCAGATTAGCCTCATCCCCTTGTCTAATGGGATTTTAAATGTGATGCATTCAGAATGGTAAAGGATAGATCCCCTCTATTATGGGAAGCTTTTTTATTTTTTACGACAGACACGAGACGTCACACACATTTCTTTCACGAGCGCTGAAGCCCACCCTCATTTTTCCTCAGCAACGTTCTTTCGCAAGCTCTGACGCCCACCTTTTTTGAGAGCGCACGGGTCGTCATGGTAGCCGTGCGCAAGTGGGGTAGGGTAAGCTTGGGGCGGACACTGCACCGCCGAGATGGCCCACATATATAAAACGTGGAGGTCCATTCTGAAGTGAGAAAAGTGAGAAAAATGGCGAGAGAAGTGAGAGGAAAGCAGAGGCGAAAGAAAGCGGGGCGAAAGAAAGCCAGGGAGCGAGAAGAGAACGAGAAGTAAGCTTGAGAAGTGAGCAAGAAGCGGGTGTAAGCGCGCAAAAGAGGAGAAGGAAGCGAGCATGTGGTGCGCATGTGGGTGTGAGCAGTACCGCCAACAAGGGAGTCATGGGTCGGTCACCAACAACACCAGCGTCTAAACCCACGACAGACGATCTCAGTGCCCTCCAGATGTTGACTGGTGTTCAGGGCCGTTGGCGAGAGGGTGCACAGCAAGGCTGGGTGCTGGTGATGGACATGACACACACGCACACATTTCAGGACGTTTTCACTTCACGGACGTTCTACTTTCTGGTGAGCGAGACGATTCTTCCCCCCACCCCCCTGAATGATCTGTTGGGTACCCATGTCTGTGTTTACCTGTAAGTCGACCCCTGAAATGCATCTGCTCTTTGTCTCTTTCCTGGCATTTTGATTGATTTTGCTTTGAAATTTATTCTTTATTTACCTCAGAAAATAAAAAGCTATTTTTATTTATTTATTTTATTATCAATACATCATTTGTCGATTTCCAACCTGTCCGTGTTTGTCCTTTCCTTCCATTGGTCGAGCATTGCCTAAACCGAGATAGACTGGGAGATAATTACCACAGATTTGACCAAAAATTGTCGGCACGCACCGGCAGTTAAAACGCTCGGCCGCCCTAATTAAAATCTAATCAGATAACATTCGTGTTTTGCCGAGGGCACGCTCCCGCTCAGGTAACCATGTGACCTCGAGTTAAACGGCACAATTAGATGGTAGACACTGGAAGTCGTGGTTTACTGGGTGGCGTTCATGGTTTTAAAACAATCCACCGTACCACAATGTTAATTGTGAGCGGTGGACCCAGGTCCGGCTCTACCGAGGACAACCGGGGATTAATCCCCCTGAGTGACAAGCTGATGTCTCACTACCCATAGCAGCAACAACTGGTGTCCGTAAGTGGGAGATTTTTCGAACCCCTTGATCAATAAATTGGTGTTAGGTCGTCGACCTGTGGTGCACTTCACGCACCTCGAAATTCAGAGCGGTTAGACCAAGTTTTAGTTAAATTTATTGGGACGGACAATGGCGGACCAATACGGGCAACATATAGTGCAAATGTGCAAAGCATAGTGCAAATGAGTTATTTTTCTGGGAACATCTTTTTTCTGATACTTGGGATATATATGAACACTGTGGTATCAGTGAAAAATTGTCACGGGGGGGGGGGGTGCAAGGTAGGTCCCACTGGCCCCAGGCCTATAGTACATCACCAACAATGAAGAGCTATAGCTAGCAACAGCCGCCTCAGCTCTGGTCATCTCACGTCACTCATTCAAGATACTTCATATTTGACAGCACTATATGCAATCAACATGAAGGAACCCCAATCTCAGTTCGCATCGCCAAATTGTTGATGCAATACTTTGAAGAACTGTGAGCCTTCTCCGAGGTTGAGGCTGCGGTACGTTGATGATGCATTTGTGATATTAAAGAACGCAAATGTTGACATTTTCCATGAAAATATCAACTCAACATAGCGAGCAATACAGTTCACGTGTGAAGTCGAACAAGCCGGGTCTCTGCTATTCCTGGACATACAACTTTCCATGGACAGAAACGGCAAGTTACGCTCACAAGTGTATTAGCATTGTATTGGACTCACAGACATTGTATTGGACTATCGAAGTGGCCATCCCAACTGTCACAAAAAAGTTGTGTTCACAGCTTATTTGATCATGCAAAAACACACTGCAGTGACCGTAAACAACGCCGGAAGGAGATACTGCACATCACTCAGCGACTTTGAGAAAACCACAACTCAAATGTATTCATCAAATCTTAAGGCCCCTACGAGGTGACAGTCGGCTGACCAAGATGGCGTGGTGCCATCTTGGTAAGGCTTTTGTTTGATGAGAATCCCATTAATTATCTTCAAAAGGGGTGTTAAATTTACCCTAATACCAAGTTTTCATTTTTGCACTCCCTTGGAGTTCCTTGAGTGTGCATGTAAATTGTTGGGTCACTATGTTACATGGTTTTGGAGTTGTGGAGGACACACACACACACACACACACACACACACACACACATACACACACACACACACACACACACACACACACACACACACACACACACACACACACACACACACACACACACACACACACACACACACACACACACACACACACACACACACACACTATATTTATAGAAATGATGTGTACATCAAAAGTTATAAAAGTTCAAAGTTGCACAAGGACTTTATGATATATATATATATATATGTATATATATATATATATATATATATATATATATATATATATATATATATATATATATATATATATATATATATATATATATATATATATATATTTCTCCAGTAATTGCAGCATCCTTTTCAGCCAAATCTGTAAAATGAGGTACTGGAGGCCATATTGTTATTCACCCCATATCCCTGTGGAGGGCGGCAGGACACCACAAGTAGTCAAAGCTTCCACAGCTGAGAATTTTCCTTTGAGAGGTCGATACTTCATCACACGGTCTTGCTGAAATAGCCATAAAAAAGCAGATAACTCGAATTTGGCCAAGTAGCTTAAGAGCATCTCGTGGCATCCTCTTTTCGGAAGGTGCTGTGGGATTGCTTACATACACAAACGAATGCTAGGAGATGGGACAGCTGCCTTAATGGCATTTCCAAAGGATACCATACTAATTGAGGCAATGCCCTGCATGCATAGCACCAGGATGATAGTTTGTAGTCGGTTCAGAAATTTAGCCCCGGAGAGACAACTCATAGGGGAGTACTCTACCTCTGAATCCTGTTGATCAAATATTCTGTTCACGAACCATCCAATACAAAAGTCGTTAAATATCCATCCATTGCTTTTTCCACACTTTTTTTTCCACAACAATTTGCGATGCAAATTATTTATGAAATGAAAAAATTATTTCAAACAAATACACAAGAGGGAATGTTATTTATTATACTCTATAAGATAATTAATTAGTCGCTTTATTAAACTGTGTGGGCCAGTGGCGCAATGGATAACGCACCTGACTACGGATCAGGAGATTGTAGGTTCGACTCCTGCCTGGCTCACT
>NC_140972.1:40772131-40947131 GCF_056783735.1 Eptatretus burgeri
CTTCAGTTTCCACTTTGATTTTAAATAATTGTGACAATCTATTAAAACAAACAGCATTAAAGCGAAACTTTACAAGCTGAGCCCTGAGCGTCCGTTATGCTCAAATTACGGCATTATACAGTCAGCCAACAATGAACGTTGAATACCAAGAGGTCAGCTGTATGCCTGAATTGCATTGTGCCTCCATACAAATCTCATTTGAAAACATTATTCATTCTCAGATCTAACGTAATCTCGACACCCCAGTGAACCTCTGAAGTTAAAAGGTCGTAGGCTGCCGAGGTCGATATCAAGTATAGTTGTCTGTGTAGTGTATATCCCCCTCCCCCAACATCCCCACATCATACTATCTTGATTGATCACTAAACTACCATGATCAATTATGCTAGCCACCATGTATGTAGATTGTGGATATGTTATTCTAGTGATTTTTAATAGATTAGATGTAGACCCGTTATTTAGGGTACATGGTCTTAAATAGGTGGTAGATAAACCCACTAGCAATGATACTGTGCTGGATTTGATTATTACCAATATTCACACACACGACTTGAGACCAGAGATTGCATCTCCGAAGGGATTGAGTGACCATAACTTGGTGTTTTGGATTCTCAAAAGGGGGATGAGGAGAGTTAACGGGGTTATCAGGAAAACCTCACGTCCATTGACACACCAGGTCAACTATGAGTTTGGGCAATGGATTGCATAGAAGATCTGGGATGAGGTTCTTGCAGCACCAGATACCCAATCAAAGTCTGATGCCTTCAACAAGTCACTACAAGAGGCTGTTAATAAATATTTTCGACGAAAATCAGCAAAATTACATATGGCTGATAAACCGAGGATGACGGCAGGAGTGAAAGCTACCATCAACCATCACCAGGAAGAATTTGTAAGTGGCTGAATGACCCAATGGCGATACTACAAGAACTTGGCTGCAAAGAAGATTGCTCAGACTCACGCAAACTTCCATGATAACTCAATGGGTGATGGGAAGGACATCTGCTCCTTCGAGGTGGCATCATGGCATCCAGATGCTTCGCATCAGGCTCCGGATACCTTCTCTTATCATTGTGCCAACAATTCCTGAAGGTACTGATGAACAAATAGCAAAGGCAATCAGCCACAAATTTTCTTCGACATCACAAAGCCAACCACTCCTACTTGCTCATGAACATCTGTCATATCTACCTGCTGAAGAACCACCTCAACTTGAAGTGTGGGAGATGTACCATGAATTGAGCAAGATCAATACAAGGAAAGCCAAAGGCCATGATGATGTTACAAACAGACTTCTCAAGGATTTTGCATGTGAACTCAATGGTTCCATCACTGATATATTCAATTCCTCGTTGAGAGAGGGCAAATTTCCACAAATCTGGAATGATGCTGATGTGGTTCCGGTACCAAAGGAATAACTGGCTGTTCTCAAAAAGGTGAGACGAGTATCCCCAACTTTCCAGTGTGCGAAGGTTTGCTAGGGATTTGTTGCCAGATGGATGTAAGAAGATATGATACCCAATGTCGATAGACATCAGTTTGGGAGTCTTAAATAGTCTTCAACCACATATTGCTTTGTTGAAATGTTGCATAAATTATATAAGGGCTCGGACAAAACTGAGACCATTGGAAATCTCACTGTTACAGACTTATCCAAAGCTTTTGACTCCATAGATCACACCATTGTCATCCTGAAAATCATCAAGTTAGGAGTCGGAAGATAAATCATCCCATGGAATCATCCCATGGAAAGCAGATTTTCAAACAAACAGGCGACCTAGGGTGAAATACCAAGGCACTGACTGTAAATCCCTGAGCTGTGGAGGACCACAGGGAACAATGATTGGTCCTCTGGTATTCCTTGCCATGATCAATGATGCAATGGATTCAACAGAGCTGCAGCAACGGAAGAATGTCGACGATCTGAGTATCGGAGAGGTCAGGTCAGGTCAGGTATGGGAGCATGCGCCAGAGCAGCGCGTCGCTGCGTCCACTTTCCGCCGGTACTCCAGGGGCCTCCGTCTGGCCATCCCCAAGGCAGATGCCTGGCCCATCCCCATCTCCTTGAGATGCCGATCAACCTGCTGCAACCACAAGACACGTGATCAGCCCATTGGCCTCCTCCACTCAAGAGACTCCCTCGCTGAGAGAATCTGGTGAGCAGGATCAGCGTCAGGAAAATGCGTCACATGTCCATACAGCCGCAGCTGACGCTCACAGACTATGCAGGTAACAAATCTCATTTGAGTCTCTCTCAGCAACCGCTCGTTGGACACAAAGTCAGACCAGCGATAGCCAATGATACTCTGAAGAGACCTGGTACCAAAGGAATTAAGTCTCTGTCTCAGATCCTTGGTCAGAGTCCAAGTCTCGCATCCATAGAGCAAGACTGGAAGCACCAAGGACCTGAAGACTCGGACTTTCGTCCTCCCGCACAGGTACCGGCAGCGCCACACCCTATTATCCCGTAAATCTATGACTCCCCAGGCCCGACCCAGACGTCTATTGACCTCTGACTCACAGCCAGCAGAGACATGAATATCACTGCCAAGGTAAGTGAATCTCTCCATGACCTCAACATCCTCACCACAAGATGGCACAGACAGGACAGCAGCATCCATTATGTCATTGAAAGACTGGATCTTAATTTTGACCCAGGAAACCCGTAATCCCAGTGGCTCCGACTCCTCATTCAGCACCTCAAGGGCCCCCAAAAGGATATCTAAAGTCTCCGCAAAGATGACTGCATCATCTGCAAAATGAAGGTCAGAGATCTTGACATTCCCAAACGATGCACCGCAGCTTGTTCTCTCTGACATCCTCCCTAGAATCCAGTCCATACAAGTACGGAAAAGTGTGGGGGCCAGTACACACCCCTGACGAACTCCAGTAACAACTGGAAATAAGTCAGAGATGGTACCACCACACTTCACAGCACTCTCAGTACCAGAGTATAGTTCAGACATCAGATCGATCAGTTTTGGTGGCACCCCACGAAGACCAAGAATCCTCCAGAGGACATCCCGATTCACAGAATTGAATGCTTTACAGAGATCAACATAGGCTGCAAGCAGTCGCTGCCAAAACTCTCATCTGCGTTCAGTGAGGAACCGAAGAGCAAGAATACGGTCAATCATTGACCTCTTTGGTGTAAAGCCTGACTGCTCTGGATGCTGGTGCTCAAGTATATGGTGGCGAACCCTATCAATAATTATTCGAGCAAAGACCTTGCCCGGCACTGAGAGCAGCGTCACCCCTCGGTAGTTGTTGCACCCTTCCCTTTCCGTGATCACCCTTCCCTTTCCAGAGAGGGACAACAAGGCCCCTCTTCCAGTCAGTCATGATGATGCCTGTGTTCCATGCAGAGCACAGAACTGCATGCAATGACACGAGTACAGCATTTCCACCAGCCTTGAGAAGTTCAGCATGGATGCCACAGATTCCTGGAGCTTTACTCCATTTCAACCGGTTCACCGCAGCTGTGTTTCCACAAGCGAAGGTGGACCACAGTTGATTGGAGGGTCAGCAACAGGGATTGTAAGACCCCTGATGTCCAACTCGACAGCTGGTGGATCAGCCTGGTACAACCGCTCAAAGTAACCGGCCCAGCGGGCCTTCACTTCAGACTCCTCTGTAAAGAGCCTACCACCCTCTGCTCTTACTGCAGTACACCGATGGATGGGCTTGGATGAACGCAATACACGAATTCCCCTGTAAGCAGGACAAGAATCCCTTGAGCACAGGTGATGCTCTACCCCCTCACAGATTCCTCGCACATAGGCCTCCTTGTCCACCCTTCGCGCATGTACAGTTTTACGCCTCAGCTCCCTGAACAGCTCAGCTCTGCCATTCAGCCTGGCCCTGCGACTCTGGTCAATGGTTTCCAGTGTCCCTTAGGAGACAAAATTCTTCTTTGCCCTACGGTGAGTTGCAAAACAACCACCGGCAACATCAAGGACGGTGGTCTTGAAGTCACTCCACAACTCTTAAGGACCTCCCAAAGCACCCAGACACCCCAAATCTCCACTCAGCTTGTTCGCAAACTCCTCAGCTACCCTCCCATCCTTGAGCTTGCCAACATCCAGCCTTGGCTGGGATGGTACCATTCTCCTGGATTTAAGGTACAACTTCAGAGTTGATACAACAAGCCAGTGGTCAGTATTGAGGAACTGAGCACTCTGGTAGACCCTGCAGTTCTGGATCATCCTTGAGTGACCATCAATGAGGACATGGTCAATCTCCTTTGCCACACCACCAGCGTTGGAATACCAAGTCCAGCGATGAGCTTGCGGGCGCTGAAACCATGAACCAGCCACCCTAAGTCCATGACTTCTTGCAAAGTCAAGGAACTTAGTGCTATTCTGGTTCATAGTTCCTGACCCATGAGGACCAACACACGTCTCATAACCATCCCTATCAGTTCCAGTCGATGCATTGAAATCCCCCAAGACTAGAAGTGTATCTCTTCTGGGGCACTGATCAACCACACACTCGAGCGTGGCGTAGAATGTGTCCTTCACGGTGAGATCACCAGGGAGGAATGCATCCCAGTCGGAGCATAAACAGAGATCAGGGAAATGACACCGAAGGAGTGACGAATCCTTCGTCTCATTATACGCTCGTAGACCGGTGTTACCTCAATTATCATTGGAGTCATCTTATTGGACACAGCTACAGCAACTCTTTGGGCATGGTAACCATCAGAGCGACCAGACCAATAGTAGGTGAAACCACCCACCATTATCTCACCGCAATCTGGTCTCCGAACCTCAGAGAGAGCTGCAATCCCGATGTCCAAACGCTTGAGCTCAGATGATAACAGAGACAGGTGATCATCCTCTCTTCGGGATAGGACATTCCAGGCACCCACCCGAAGGGACCGCCTCAGGTTAACCCAAGGAGACCGCCGTCTGGTGGACGACACCTCAGCACCAGTCCGACACACTCTTCCGCAATCTGACCCGGGAATGTTACCCCATGGTTTCCCTACTATCATCAACGATTGAGGGTCCCAAATGCTTTGGCCTAATCCTGTCATCTGGTCAGCTGCCCTGCGAAGGGAAGCTGCACAGGAGGTACTCCCACGGAGTGGGTTTTTAGATTTCTTTGCATATTGTGTTTTGAGAAATGAAGGGTTTTACGGTGGCCGGAGTGCAAATCCTGCCGCCAACTTCATAATGAAAAATAACCCAACTGCAAGAGGTCTTCGACAGACACAGTTTGGCACTAGATATGGATGGCCGTTGGCTCACAAGGAGCTCCTCCGCCCTTTGACAGGTTTTGTTTTTAATCCTCCTGGGTGTCCATATCCAAACACCCTCCTCACCAGAAAACCTGGTGGGGGAGACGGTTTAGTCGCCGACAACCCGACCATGGAACAGGTGAGTACAGGTTTACATGGTACCTGTAGCAAGTCACAGATTTAATCTGGCCTGACCTGACTGGCCTGATCGGAGAGGTGAGGTCATCGAAAGCCCCCTCTGCAATGCAAAACGCTGTTACCGAACTCAGCAAATGGGCTGATGAGAACCATCTTCACCCTAATACAGCTAAATGCAAATATCTGCAAATGTCCTTCAAACTACACTGCCAGAACCACCTGCCCTCAAGAACCACCTTGGAACTAATACCCTCGATGTTTTTTGTTTATTTGTTAGTTTTTGTATCCACTGTCGAGGCTTTGAGGTTTGTCGAGTTTGAGGCTCGTATGTGAGCTAACACTCAACAAAGGGGGCAGGAGACAAGGGGGGGGGGGGAGAGAGGGAAGGACAAAACAGTGGGGAACAGACATGAGGATATCTGTGGAAGGGAGAGAGATGAAGCGGGATACGTATGGCTTACATATCTTCTTCTTCTTCTTTCGGCTGCTCCCGTTAGGGGTCACCACAGCGGATCATCCGTATGATGCGCATCGTGATTTGGCACATGTTTTACGCCGGATGCCCTTCCTGATGCAACCCTGGTCGCCTCTTACGACACAGGGATATGGTACACCTATTTTAACCGGGGTATACACCGTCCAGTACACTGGTACTCATTTTGCCGACCTCGGAAGGATGACAGGCTGAGTCAACCCCCTGGTGTATTAATTCAGTAGCCCAACGGGGCTTGAACTCAGGACCTTTTGGATCCCAAGCCGCTGCCCTAACCACTGTGCCAACACCAGGCTTACGTATGGCTTACATATGTTCACCAAAATTATACATGTAAATTATATGGACTTATATATATGTAAAAAAAAAAAATGAAGACGAAACCAAAATTCTGGGAGTATGAATCCAAGATGACCTAAAGTGGAACAAGCAAGTAAAGGAAATTATGTCCAAGAGCAATATGAGAGTGCATTTACCGACTTAAAAAGTTTAATATCCCACAACATGATCTTATTAACATCCACAAGCCATACGTTTGGCCAGCACTCAAATATGCTGCACCGGTATGGCATCCTGGACTAACAAAAGGGCAAACTAAAGACCGACAGAAAATCCAAAAAGAGCAATGAGGATTGTTATCGTTTACCAGTACGACTCCTATTCAGATGCCCTCATAGTGGCTGGGATTGAACCACTTGAGAAAAGAAGAATAAACCTGTGTTCCAAGTTTGCATCCTCTTGTGTGCGATCTCAGAGGTACACAATGTAGCTTCATGGTACCAGCAACTACAAAATCGACCTGGGCCGAACAGCAAGATATCAAAATAGCATGATTCCATTTCTGTTGAAATGTCTGAATGAAGAAGGGGGTCGTATGATGGAATAGGTTTAATGTTCGGAGGCCCAATGGAATTATTTGTTTAGATACCTTTCACCAACATGACTTTTGTATACGATTTATCTATGAATTTTAACTTGCTTTCTTCTTGTATATCGTATTAACTTGACATTTTGTCTCGGATTCAATATGAACTAACGATAACGAATTAACCCACATAGGAGTGTAAATTTATATTGAAATTGTATTCACCTTCCTTTGTTTTTATTTATAATTGTAGGAGACCATAATCTAATCGGAGACCATTTTATGTGGGCAACCTCTTTTTCTACATTTCCATTTTGATGTTTGTTTTTTTGGTGATTGTTTGATCAAACGTTTTATATCGATATGAAATATTGAATGTACATACATTTGTAAATCGTCATACAATTCAGCTGAAGCTGCGAAGTGATAATTAAATTGAACTGCACTGAAGAACAGCACCGGCAATGCCGGATACCCCTGCTCGTAATCTATATCGTTCAAATTATTTGACACACAACTTTGGGCAACAATGAAATAGGGTTACAAAGTTTGCACTTTGAATAGAAATGCTAAATTAGAAAATGTTTTTAATTAAATCTAACTTTCTAATCCTTCAAAAATGTCAAACATTGCCTTGTTGTGTGGAAGTGGTGACCGAGACCAAATATATATTTAGAACCTTGTCTTCAAGGATTTTGATTGATTTCCCCTCATCCATTCCCAAAGCATTAATAATTAATTATTGGTCTTCTTTCAACATGAAGATGAAGATTTCAAACTAAAGTATACCGAAGTCCAAAGTGCTGTGCGTCAATCTGCGAATGAGTGAGTCCGCACTGTTTCTCAGAACTTCGACGATCGATAATACACGGGCATGTTTTGCATTGTTTAATACTCTGTCGTGTTGTTCAGGGTGGTCCAGATGTTTTGCGACCCCGGGCATGTTTTCATCTTTTCTCATTCATTTGCCCCAGTGGACCTGGCAATGTTGCACAAAATTTCTCATCGGACATGACGTAGAATCATCCTGTGCAAAGAAAATGCTGATTCTCGTACAAACTTACTGGAACCTTAATAAGGACATTGTTAATATTTACAATAATGATAGTCAATAAAGTTTATATGTACCATTTTTATATTACTTTCATAACATTACACACCCATTGGTAAACAAAAATATAAATTTTAGAGAATTAAATTGGGGTCACAAGACATCTGGATCACCGTGTACAATTTCTTGAATGAAAACAGCTGCACATCACAGGTGCAAATGCAAATCTCTGATATCACGAGGAATGCCACAAATAAAAGTCGACAAAGTTTATTTTACGAGCCCGTTTAACTCCTTGCTTGTTTTGCCCTAATGCTGTGCATGTTACTTTCTAGCGAAGCCAAGTGACATATTAAGTACTGTGTGGACCACCCGTGTCATGCAATTCCACACCACACTTACTGTCCCATTTCACCGCATGTCTGTATTTGTTTCCATCAAATGCTGTAACATCTGATAAAATACACACAACAAAAACAATTAGAAATCAGGTTATTTTGTTGGTGGATAACAAACGGTTTCAGAACTTTGGTTTTTATTTTAACTAACTGTTATTCCTTGAAGAGGGAGATCTCTCCAAAGACAATAACCCCTTGGGAGGTATGTGTAAGCTCAGCATTTTAAGCATCAGTTTTCTTCTTCTTCATTGAGAGATTGATACAGAAAGTAATAACTTAATTAAAATTGCATTAAAAGTTTTCTGTATTCCAGCACGAAAGTTTGAAAATGCAATCACAGCATTAATTCACTGCTTTCTGGTGTATTATCCTGAACTCACCTTACACATGGCTTGACTGTGTTTGATTCCCATTGGAATAGGATTTGACTACAAAAGGTGTCTCTGCATGGTGTTTCACAGGCAAACATCGAGTATGTTTTCCTTTTGGAGGATATGTTAAGTCCACTATCCTATTTGACCAGACTCGGTGGTGTAATGGTTAAAGAGTCCACCCTGAATCTGGAAGGTTGGTGGGTCAAACTGGGTCAACTCCCTGCCAAGTCATATCAAAGACTTTTAAATGGTACATGCTGCTTCCTTGCTTGATGCTAACAACTTTAAAGGATAGAGCATGGACAAACAACACCGGAAAGGCATTGGCAAACCACCCAGTATAACCCTTGCCAAGAAACTGCTTCAGCAGCACCAATGCTCTGTAAAGAGTATGGTACATCAAAATGCCATTTGCTAGCATTTTGTCCTCGGAATAAGAGATTCTATCATGACTTTCAAAAAGTGTATGCCATTGCTCTATTGTAATGTATGTCTGAAATGTAAGTTCTCACCCATAAAAGCATGCAGTGAAACACAAATGTGATGTCAAAATGTTTGTGAACTGTGGCATACCAGTATGACGTCACATACTAAATTTGTCGAAGGCATTCACATACTGGGAAATATGAAGTTGTGTTTCTTGAACATGTGTGTCAATGTTATGTTTATA
Source organism: Eptatretus burgeri (assembly GCF_056783735.1). Classification (NCBI taxonomy): domain Eukaryota; kingdom Metazoa; phylum Chordata; class Myxini; order Myxiniformes; family Myxinidae; genus Eptatretus; species Eptatretus burgeri. The sequence continues at coordinate 40,781,363 of NC_140972.1, forward strand.
GGTTGACTGAAAGAGAAGTTCAGTTTTGCTGGCATTAATTTGGAGTCCAAATTGTGTTGCTGCATGCAGTTGCAAAATAAGTGGTGATTTATTGGATAACCTTAAGTGAATGAGCAACTTGGGCTGAATCGGCAGCAAACAGAAGTTCTCCAACACATTCTACTCACACTTTGGTGTTGGTACATAGTCTGGCTTGGTTCAATAGTTCTCCGGTACTTCTGGTATTGATATAAATTCCAGAACTAAAATTTTGTGACATTCTGGTAAGGACTCCAGTTAGGAATAAGGTAAACAGAGTGGGTGCTAGCACTCAACCCTGTTTCACTCCGTGGCATATAGCACACGAGTCAGTGGCATTACCTGCCACAGAGACTGCTAATCATCCCATCGTGGAACTCTTTCATGATCTTAATGAAATGATCTGCACAGCCATAGATCTTGAGTATCTTCCAGAGGGTTTCCATGTCCACGGTGTCGAATGTTTTTGAAAAGTTGACAAATACAACTTATAAATCATGATGGTGTTCAATGGCTTTTTTTTCTGTAGTTATGGAAGAGTAAATATCATTACATTTGTTGATCTTTGAGCATGGAAGCCACATCAATTTTCAGGGATAACATGTTCTGTGATAACTTTCAATCTGTTTTAGAGGATTTTGGCTAGAATCTTTCCTGCAAGTGACAGTAAGGATATGCCATGATGGTTTATGCAATCTGTTCTATACCCCCCCCCCTACATTTATAGATAGTGATGATGAGTGCATCCTTGTAGTCCTGTGGGAGCTTTTGCTTGTCCTGGCATGCATTGTAAAATGTAAGGAACTACGATCTGAACTCAAGGCTACTGTGCTTAAACACTTCTTGTGGTATTCCATCAAGTTCTGGTGATTTTCCACATCTAGTTGCCTTGATAGCTTGGTCAAGCTCATTTGTACTTATTGGCAAAAATAATTTATTCTTGCATGGGTATCTGTTAGAGCTGGTCTAAAGCATTTGGACTGACCTTTGCATCTTGATTCAACAAAGTAGAGAAATGCTCTTTCCAACGATCAATGATATCATGTTTATCTATTAGAGTCGTATTAGAGTTTATCTATTAGAGTCAGGTATCATGTTACCCAAGAGTCGAATGCGCACCATCGTAGATAGTTTGTTTGAGGGAATTCCACGTCTCATTAATTGATTCCTTCTTAAATGGCTTTACATTTTTTAAAGCTTGTGCGATTGAATTTTAGTCTCCAAAGACTTAAGCTTCTTGACATCGAGCTTTTTAGGAACAGTTGGAGCTGTCATTTTTTTCTAGGTATGACCACCTGAAAGTCACAGGAAGGTTTCACAAGAAAGTGGTCTATAGAACATTCAGGTATGTCCTTGCATGGCTCTTGTGTTAAGAATGTCTTTCATATCAATTTGCCAAGTGAGAATATAATCAAAAGATAGTAGTGTTCGGATCTTGTAGTGATTATCAGGCTGATTGGAAAGAGGTTTTTGTAATAGAAAGCTGCTGTTGAATGCCAAAGCCAAGAAGAGCTCCCCATTTGTGTTACAGCTTCCTTTTCTGAATTTGCCCAAGGCAAGTCCATAGTTTCTGAAGTCACTACCAACCCGGGCATTCAAATCACCAAGAATGAGGATTTTATCTGCCATAGAAGTTGAAAATATAATGGTGTTAAGCATCAAATAAAATTCTTCCTTTGACTCGTCTATGTTTGTCATGGAGAGAGAGAAGAGAGGGGGGAGAGAGAGAGGAGAGAGAGGAGAGAGGAGAGAGAGGAGAGAGGAGAGAGAGGAGAGAGGAGAGGAGAGAGGAGAGAGGAGAGAGGAGAGAGGAGAGAGGAGAGAGGAGAGAGGAGAGAGGAGAGAGGAGAGAGGAGAGAGGAGAGGAGAGAGGAGAGAGGAGAGAGGAGAGAGAGTTTGATTGACATAATTTTGTCTGAATTGTTCTTTGGTAATGAGGCAAGTTTGTCAGCAATAGCATTTTTAATAGCAAATGCTACACCTGCTCCTCTTCTTTCACCAGACCTTCTACCATACCAGAATATGGTGTGTGTCTTTCCTCTCAGCTGTCCCTGTTCCTCCAACTGAGATTCCTGGAGGGCAGTCACATCAATGTTATGTTGCTGAAGTTCATTTGCCACAATTGCGGTTCTTCTTTCTGGCCGCTCGGAATTAGCATAATCTTAAAGTGTCCGAACATTCCAAGTCGCCAGGGTCAGCTTTTTTGCTATTTTTATTCTTATTCTTACCACATAAGAGAAGGCCCATTGACAACCAGGTAGATGATGAGCGAGCTTTCTTTACCCCACCTTTTCTAGGGGTTTCCCTTGTGAGGGCAGGCAGTACTATCCCTAAATATGGCTGCCTCAACACCTCGACGGCTGCCATGTGCTGCTCTTGCTCAGTCAACAAGCACGCAACCATCACGCCGAGGCCACCTATCTGCAAAGCTCCAGTGAGCAACTTCCGGCTCCTCAAGACTGCTGCCACCACCTTCACTGTCACCACAGGGCTTTCCCAACACCTCCATGTCTAGTACTGTACTAAAGAACAACTGCTGTCATGCCACCAGCAGTTGCTCTCTCTGAGCTCCTGTTATCCGGATCCAGTGGTGCACTGATGTGCAATGACGAGCTGCCTAAAGGAAAGTGAAGTACAGAAGCTGCCCCACAGTAGTCACTTTATGGCCTAGTTGCTGCTACCCATCGACTTCAAAAGCTTCTTCTGCGTGCAAACAACTATCTCTGCCATTGACGAAGAAGTTCATCTGCCGGAGGGAACATTGAACTTCCCGTTGCCGATGTCTTCACCATAACCCTGGCAAGGGAGGCATGCAGGTACTCAGCCTTGCTCAAAGACCTCCTGGAGCTGGCAGATGAAATTGGTGCTCTAATGTCCCATTCACAGACCTTTAGTTTGTGCCGCTGCCGTAATTTTTTTAGTCGAACAAAAAAAACAAAGAAAAATGGCCACCATATTGTTATTAAAACATGAATTTGATCACAACATGTTTATGTGTATTGTTCCTTATCCGTGTGTTCTTCATTACTCTGTTGTAAATATATTGTTGTAGTTTTTGAAGACGTGGGGAGAAATAAAACAACACATAAGGGTTCCCTAGTGTCGTTTTGTCTGTAGTAATTTTGTTTAGCTAAACTAACTCTCCCACTCATGTCAGTGTAAGGGAAAGATGTGTTCTGAACGTCGTTAAAACTATCCCCATTGTTCTCTTCTTCATTCTCTCAATCCGTACTCAAACCTTATTCTCAAACTCCCTTCTCATACCTTATTCTCAAACTCCATCCTCATGCACTCATTCTCAAACGACGTCCTCAAACCTCATTGTCAAACGACATCCTCATACTACATCCATTTTGGACATCTCTCTGGCTGTTATCAGAGAACCACCTCAGCACCATCGAGTCTGGCATTTCAACCAAGCCGATTGGGAGGGTCTCCAAGCAGCAATCAAACTTCTAGACTGGTCTCCCATGAGTACTGCAGCATAGCAAACCAATTGTTCAAATTTGCATAAAAGCACCAATTTTGGTGCTTTTATGCAAATGTGAACAATTGATCTGAAATATCAGACTAAGCTGCTGGACTACATTGCTATTTTCTCCAACATCAACTCATCCTGGGAATTCTTTCAAAGAAACTTGCTCTCCCTCATGCACAGATTTATCCCCTCTCGTCTTCAGTTGTCCTACCCTTCCTCCCACCCTTGGTTCACTGAAGCTTGTGGCGAGGCAGTTGTCCTGAAACAGCTTGCCTTTGCCTCACAGAAAGCAAACCCAACTGAGGGTAATCTCAGTTCCTTCCATAAAGCTCAGAACAAGTGTGTATCTACCCTCAGGAGAGCGAGAAAACAACATCTTTCTCATCGCAAGTCTGAACTCTCAAACCTTTCTCCCTCCTCCAAGTCCTGTTGGTGTCGAATAAAATCTGTTTCTGGTTGATGTTCCCCCTCCATCTCCTCCCTTACCTCAAATGGCCGCACTGCTGATACCGCACATGAAAAGGCTAAATGCATAAACTCGGTGTTTGCATCAAAATCTTGTGCTCAAAACCCATCGCTTTCTCTACCCACCTTACCCAATCGCACCCAGCTGTCCCTGGACTCTGTGTCCTTTTCTCCTGACAAGGTGGAGAGCTTGCGATCAACCCTCGACTCAGATTCTGCAACAGGTGCAGACAAAATCAGCCCACGTGTCATAAAAACCTGCTCCTCTGCTCTCGCTCACCCTCTCTCTGTTCTATTCACCCTCTCATTTGCTCAAGGTCATTTGCCATCTGCTTGGAAATCAGCAAACATTACTGCCCTGCATAAAAAGGTGCAAAAACAGATCCCTGCAAATACAGACCAATCTGCTTTCTCCCAATCATTAGCAAGATTATGGAATCCATCATCGCTTCAGACATGAAATCCTTCCTCTTCTCCAATGGCTTGATTTCCGATCATCAATTTGGTTTCAGACCAGGTCACTCTTCCCTGGATATGCTGCTTCTGCCCTCCCAACAATGGATGGAGGTCCTCAATGCCGGACATGAAATCAGAGCCATATCCCAAGCCATATCGCATGCTTTTGACATGGTCTAGCACCCTGCCCTGCTCAACAAACTCTCTTCTTATGGTATCCAAGGCCATCTCCACTCATGGCTCGCAGACTTTCTCTCCTGTCGCAGTCACCGTGTGGCCCTAAATGGAGTTCTTTCATCCCCTCTTCCTGTCCAGGCTGGAGTTCCTCAAGGTAGCATTCTGGGCCCTGTTCTTTTTCTGATTTTCATCAATGATCTCTCCAACTCTCTGAGAAATCCTCTTTATCTCTTTGCTGATGACTCCACCCTCTGTGTTACCATCTGTCATCCCTCAGACCAGCAAGTAGCAGCTTCTTCGCTCACTGCAGATCTGGGTAATATTACAAACTGGTCCAACATGTGGAACATGTCTTTCAATCCGGACAAATCTCACACTCTCACTATGTCTCTTCGAAAGGACTGTTTAGAACCCCGCCCCCCCCCCCCATCCACTTTCTCAACAATCCTCTAGCTGAAGTCTTTTCTTTCAAGCTTCTGGTTCTCAATATCTGCCATGATCATTCCTGGGAAAGATACATATCCAAACTGGCCTCCAAAGCCAGTCGCGGACTGAGAATCCTCCGTTGTGCAAAGTCCTTCCTCGGCCCACCTGAGCTCCTGACCACATACAAAGCTTTCGTTCACAGCGTGATGGAGTGCTGCTCTCCCCTCCGGGCTGGTGCTCCTGCATCCCACCTTTCTCGACTTCACACTGTGGAAACCAAGGCATTTCGGATCATTGGCATCTCAGACAATGAGGCTGAGTCTTTGGGCCTCTCACTCTCTTACTGCAGGCAGGTCAATGGTCTTTCGGTCTTCATCCATCTCCTCTCCGGTCTCACCCACCCCCTGCTGTGTCTGCGATTTGTCCCCACCATATTTCCACAGGGCGCTCAAGGTCCGCCAACAACCCCCTGCTGGTGAAACTACCAAAATCAAGAATCACTGCTCACCTTCACTCTTTCATTCCTCTTTTTTCCTGCCTTTGGAATAAACTACCTCACTGTTCAATCCCATTCTTCCCTCCAGGACTTCAAAACAGCTGTTCACCACCACCTGTTATCGTCACCCATCCAAATCCTCAATCATTTCTACCCCCATTAATCCACCCAAGCCCACCTCCTTCAAATTCCCTGCTTTACTTCCTGAAAGTCCCTGTAATGTCCATCTTGTATACCCCGTGTTCCCTTCCCCATCCCTCTCCCTTCCATAGATCTCCTAATGTCTCTGTTCCCCAGTGTTTTGTCCTTCCCACTTCCACCCCTCTTGTCTCATCGTCCCCTTGCTGTACATTGTGTGTTAGCTCTCATATGAGCCTCGACAAGGCATAAAAAAAGAAAAAAATCCTCATACACTCATTCTCAAACACTTATTCTCAAACACTTATTCTCAAACTACATTCTCATCCCTCATTCTCAAACACTTTTTCTCAAACTACATCCTCATACTACATCCTCATACACTCATTCTCAAACTACATCCTCATGCACTCATTCTCAAAAACTTTTTCTCAAACTACAATCTCATCCCCCATTCTCGAACACTTATTCTCAAACTACATCCTCATCCCCCTTTCTCATCCACTCATTCTCAAACTACATCTTCATGCACTCATTCTCAAACACTTATTCTCAAACTACATCCTCATCCCCCATTCTCAAACTGCATCCTCAAACTACATTCTCATACACTCATTCTCAAACTACATCCTCATACACTCATTCTCAAACTACATCCTCATACACTCATTCTCAAACTACATCCGCATACACTCATTCTCAAACTACATTCTCATACACTCATTCTCAAATGACATCCTCATTCCTCATTTCTCAAATACTAATTCTCAATCTACATTCTCATCCCTCATTCGAAAGCACTTATTCTCAAACTACATCCTCATACTACATCCTCATACACTCATTCTCAAACACTTATCCTCAAACTACATCCTCCGACCTAATTCTCAAACTACATCCACATACCTCATTCTCAAACACTTATTCTCAAACGACATTATCATCCCTCATTCTCAAACACTTATTCTCAAACTACAATCTCATCCCCCATTCTCAAACACTTATTCTCAAACTACATCCTCATCCCTCATTCTCAATCTACATTCTCATCCCTCATTCTCAAACGACATTCTCATCCCTCATTCTCAAATACTTATTCTCAAACTACATTCTCATCTCTCATTCTCAAACACTTATTCTCAAACAACATTCTCATCCACAATTCTCAAACTACATCCTCATACCTCATCCTCACCCCTCATTCTCAAACTACATCCTCATACCTCATTCTCAAACACTTATTCTCAAACTACATTATCATCTCTCATTCTCAAACACTTATTCTCAAACTACATTCTCATCCCCAATTCTCAAACTACATCCTCATACCTCATTCTCAAACGACATTCTCATCCCCCATTCTCAAACACTCATTCTCAAACGACGTTATCATCTCTCATTCTCAAACACTTATTCTCAAACGACATTCTCATCCCCCATTCTCAAACACTCATTCTCAAACGACGTTATCATCTCTCATTCTCGAACACGTATTCTCAAACGACATCTTCATACACTCATTCTCGAACACTTATTCTCAAACTACATCCTCATACACTCATTCTCAAACACTTATTCTCAATCTACATCCTCATACACTCATTCTCAAACGACATCCTCATACACTCATTCTCAAACACTTATTCTCAAACTACATCTTCATACACTCATTCTCGATAACTTATTCTCACATTACATCTTCATACACTCATTCTCGAACACTTATTCTCAAACTACATCCTCATTCACTCATTCTCGAACACTTATTCTCAAAGTACATCTTCATACACTCATTCTCGAACACTTATTCTCAAACTACATCTTCATACACTCATTCTCGAACATTTATTCTCAAACTACATCTTCATACACTCATTCTGGAACCCTCATTCTCAAACGACATCCTCATCCACTCATTCTCGAACACTTATTCTCAAACTACATCCTCATACACTCATTCTCGAACACTTATTCTCAAACTACATCCTCATACACTCATTCTCAAACTATATCCTTATACACTCATTCTCAAACTATATCCTCATACACTCATTCTCGAACACTTATTCTCAAACTACATCTTCATACACTCATTCTCGAACACTTATTCTCAAACTACATCCTCCGACCTAATTCTCAAACTACATCCACATACCTCATTCTCAAACACTTATTTTCAATCTACATCCTCATACACTCATTCTCAAACTACATCCTCATCCACTCATTCTCGAACACTTATTCTCAAACGACATCCACATACCTCATTCTCAAACACTTATTCTCAATCTACATCCTCATACACTCATTCTCAAACTACATCCTCATCCACTCATTCTCGAACACTTATTCTCAAACTACATCTTCATACACTCATTCTCGAACACTTATTCTCAAACTATATCCTCATACACTCATTCTCAAACTATATCCTCATACACTCATTCTCGAACACTTATTCTCAAACGATATCCTCATACACTCATTCTCAAACTATATCCTCATACACTCATTCTCGAACACTTATTCTCAAACTATATCCTCATACACTCATTCTCGAACACTTATTCTCAAACTATATCCACATACACTCATTCACAAACTATATCCTCATACACTCATTCTCGAACACTTATTCTCAAACTACATCTTCATACACTCATTCTTGAACACACATTCTCAAACACTTATTCTCAATCTACATCCTCATCCACTCATTCTCAAACACTTATTCTCAATCTACATCCTCATACACTCATTCTCAAACTACATCCTCATCCACTCATTCTCGAACACTTATTCTCAAACTACATCCTCATACACTCATTCTCGAACACTTATTCTCAAACTACATCCTCATACACTCATTCTTGAACACTTATTCTCAAACTACATCCTCATACACTCATTCTCAAACTACATCCTCATACACTCATTCTCAAACTACATCCGCATACACTCATTCTCAAACTACATTCTCATACACTCATTCTCAAATGACACCCTCATTCCTCATTTCTCAAATACTAATTCTCAATCTACATTCTCATCCCTCATTCGAAAGCACTTATTCTCAAACTACATCCTCCGACCTAATTCTCAAACTACATCCACATACCTCATTCTCAAACACTTATTTTCAATCTACATCCTCATACACTCATTCTCAAACTACATCCTCATCCACTCATTCTCGAACACTTATTCTCAAACTACATCCTCATACACTCATTCTCGAACACTTATTCTCAAACTACATCCTCATACACTCATTCTTGAACACTTATTCTCAAATTACATCCTCATACACTCATTCTCAAACTACATCCTCATACACTCATTCTCAAACTACATCCACATACACTCATTCTCAAACTACATTCTCATACACTCATTCTCAAATGACACCCTCATTCCTCATTTCTCAAATACTAATTCTCAATCTACATCCTCATACACTCATTCTCAAACACTTATCCTCAAACTACATCCTCCGACCTAATTCTCAAACTACATCCACATACCTCATTCTCAAACGACATTATCATCCCTCATTCTCAAACACTTATTCTCAAACTACAATCTCATCCCCCATTCTCAAACACTTATTCTCAAACTACATCCTCATCCCTCATTCTCAAACGACATTCTCATCCCTCATTCTCAAATACTTATTCTCAAACTACATTCTCATCTCTTATTCTCAAACGACATTCTCATCCCTCATTCTCAAATACTTATTCTCAAACTACATTCTCATCTCTCATTCTCAAACACTTATTCTCAAACAACATTCTCATCCCCAATTCTCAAACTACATCCTCATACATCATCCTCACCCCTCATTCTCAAACTACATCCTCATACCTCATTCTCAAACACTTATTCTCAAACTACATTATCATCTCTCATTCTCAAACACTTATTCTCAAACTACATTCTCATCCCCAATTCTCAAACTACATCCTCATACCTCATTCTCAAACGACATGCTCATCCCCCATTCTCAAACACTCATTCTCAAACGACGTTATCATCTCTCATTCTCAAACACTTATTCTCAAACGACATTCTCATCCCTCATTCTGAAACACTTATTCTCAATCTACATCCTCATACACTCATCCTCCAACACGTATTCTCAAACGACATCTTCATACACTCATTCTCGAACACTTATTCTCAAACTACATCCTCATACACTCATTCTCAAACACTTATTCTCAATCTACATCCTCATACACTCATTCTCAAACAACATCCTCATACACTCATTCTCAAACACTTATTCTCAAACTACATCTTCATACACTCATTCTCGAACACTTATTCTCACATTAAATCTTCATACACTAATTCTCGAACACTTATTCTCAAACTACATCCTCATTCACTCATTCTCGAACACTTATTCTCAAACTACATCTTCATACACCCATTCTCGAACACTTATTCTCAAACTACATCTTCATACACTCATTCTCGAACATTTATTCTCAAACTTCATCATCATACACTCATTCTGGAACACTCATTCTCAAACGACATCCTCATCCACTCATTCTCGAACACTTATTCTCAAACTACATCCTCATACACTCATTCTCGAACACTTTTTCTCAAACTGCATCCTCATACACTCATTCTCAAACTATATCCTCATACACTCATTCTCGAACACTCATTCTCAAACGACATCCTCATACACTCATTCTCGAACAGTTATTCTCAAACTATATCCTCATACACTCATTCTCGAACAGTTATTCTCAAAGTATATCCTCATACACTCATTCTCGAACACTTATTCTCAAACTATATCCTCATACACTCATTCTCGAACACTTATTCTCAAACTATATCCACATACACTCATTCACAAACTATATCCTCATACACTCATTCTCGAACACTTATTCTCAAACTACATCTTCATACACTCATTCTCGAACACTTATTCTCAAACTACATCTTCATACACTCATTCTCGAACACTCATTCTCAAACACTTATTCTCAATCTACATCCTCATCCACTCATTCTCAAACACTTATTCTCAATCTACATCCTCATACACTCATTCTCAAACTACATCCTCATCCACTCATTCTCGAACACTTATTCTCAAACTACATCCTCATACACTCATTCTTGAACACTTATTCTCAAACTACAACCTCATACACTCATTCTCAAACTACATCCTCATACACTCATTCTCAAACTACATCCTCATACACTCATTCTCGAACACTTATTCTCAAACTACATCTTCATACACTCATTCTCGAACACTCATTCTCAAACACTTATTCTCAATGTACATCCTCATACACTCATTCTCGAACACTTATTCTCAAACTACATCTTCATACACTCATTCTCGAACACTTATTCTCAAACTACATCTTCATACACTCATTCTCGAACACTTATTCTCAAACTACATTCTCATACACTCATTCTCAAACTACATCCTCATCCACTCATTCTCGAACACTTATTCTCAAACTGCATCCTCATACACTTATTCTCAAACTACATCCTCATACACTCATTCTTGAACACTTATTCTCAAACTACATCCTCATACACTCATTCTCAAACTACATCCTCATACACTCATTCTCAAACTACATCCTCATACACTCATTCTCGAACACTTATTCTCAAACTACATCTTCATACACTCATTCTCGAACACTCATTCTCAAACACTTATTCTCAATGTACATCCTCATCCACTCATTCTCGAACACTTATTCTCAAACTACATCCTCATACACTCATTCTCGAACACTTATTCTCAAACTACATCTTCATACACTAATTCTCGAACACTTATTCTCAAACTACATTCTCATCCCTCATTCTCAAACACTTATTCTCAAACTACATCTTCATACACTCATTCTCAAACACTTATTCTCAAACTACATCTTCATACACTCATTCTCGAACACTCATTCTCAAACTACATTCTCATCCCTCATTCTCAAACACTTATTCTCAAACTACATCCTCATCCACTCATTCTCGAACACTTATTCTCAAACTACATCCTCATACACTCATTCTCAATCTACATCCTCATACACTCATTCTCAAACTACATCCTCATACACTCATTCTCGAACACTTATTCTCAAACTACATCTTCATACACTCATTCTCGAACACTCATTCTCAAACACTTATTCTCAATGTACATCCTCATCCACTCATTCTTGAACACTTATTCTCAAACTACATCCTCATACACTCATTCTCGAACACTTATTCTCAAACTACATCTTCATACACTCATTCTCGAACACTTATTCTCAAACTACATTCTCATCCCTCATTCTCGAACACTTATTCTCAAACTACATCTTCATACACTCATTCTCGAACACTTATTCTCAAACTACATCTTCATACACTCATTCTCGAACACTCATTCTCAAACACTTATTCTCAATCTACATCCTCATCCACTCATTCTCAAACACTTATTCTCAATCTACATCCTCATACACTCATTCTCAAACTACATCCTCATCCACTCATTCTCGAACACTTATTCTCAAACTACATCCTCATACACTCATTCTTGAACACTTATTCTCAAACTACAACCTCATACACTCATTCTCAAACTACATCCTCATACACTCATTCTCAAACTACATCCTCATACACTCATTCTCGAACACTTATTCTCAAACTACATCTTCATACACTCATTCTCGAACACTCATTCTCAAACACTTATTCTCAATGTACATCCTCATACACTCATTCTCGAACACTTATTCTCAAACTACATCTTCATACACTCATTCTCGAACACTTATTCTCAAACTACATCTTCATACACTCATTCTCGAACACTTATTCTCAAACTACATTCTCATACACTCATTCTCAAACTACATCCTCATCCACTCATTCTCGAACACTTATTCTCAAACTGCATCCTCATACACTTATTCTCAAACTACATCCTCATACACTCATTCTTGAACACTTATTCTCAAACTACATCCTCATACACTCATTCTCAAACTACATCCTCATACACTCATTCTCAAACTACATCCTCATACACTCATTCTCGAACACTTATTCTCAAACTACATCTTCATACACTCATTCTCGAACACTCATTCTCAAACACTTATTCTCAATGTACATCCTCATCCACTCATTCTCGAACACTTATTCTCAAACTACATCCTCATACACTCATTCTCGAACACTTATTCTCAAACTACATCTTCATACACTAATTCTCGAACACTTATTCTCAAACTACATTCTCATCCCTCATTCTCAAACACTTATTCTCAAACTACATCTTCATACACTCATTCTCAAACACTTATTCTCAAACTACATCTTCATACACTCATTCTCGAACACTCATTCTCAAACTACATTCTCATCCCTCATTCTCAAACACTTATTCTCAAACTACATCCTCATCCACTCATTCTCGAACACTTATTCTCAAACTACATCCTCATACACTCATTCTCAATCTACATCCTCATACACTCATTCTCAAACTACATCCTCATACACTCATTCTCGAACACTTATTCTCAAACTACATCTTCATACACTCATTCTCGAACACTCATTCTCAAACACTTATTCTCAATGTACATCCTCATCCACTCATTCTTGAACACTTATTCTCAAACTACATCCTCATACACTCATTCTCGAACACTTATTCTCAAACTACATCTTCATACACTCATTCTCGAACACTTATTCTCAAACTACATCTTCATACACTCATTCTCGAACACTTATTCTCAAACTACATTCTCATCCCTCATTCTCGAACACTTATTCTCAAACTACATCTTCATACACTCATTCTCGAACACTCACTCTCGAACACTTATTCTCAAACTCCATCCTCATACATTCATTCTCAAACACTTATTCTCAAACTACATCTTCATACACTCATTCTCGAACACTTATTCTCAAACTACATCCTCATACATTCATTTTCAAAAACTTATTCTCAAACTACATCTTCATACACTCATTCTCGAACACTTATTCTCAAAATACATCCTCATACACTCATTCTCAAACACTTATTCTCAATGTACATCCTCATACACTCATTCTCGAACACTCATTCTCGAACACTTATTCTCAAACTACATCCTCATACACTCATTCTCAAACTACACCCTCATACACTCATTCTCGAACACTCATTCTCAAACGACATCCTCATACACTCATTCTCGAACACTTATTCTCAAACTACATTCTCATCCCTCATTCACAAACACTTATTCTTAAATTACATCCTCATACACTCATCCTCATACACTCATTCTCAAACTACATCCTCATACACTCATTCTCGAACACTCATTCTCAAACGACATCCTCATACACTCATTCTCGAACACTTATTCTTAAACTACATTCTCATCCCTCATTCACAAACACTTATTCTCAAACTACATCTTCATACACTCATCCTCATACACTCATTCTCAAACTATATCCTCATACACTCATTCTCGAACACTTATTCTCAAACTACATCTTCATACACTAATTCTCGAACACTCATTCTCAAACACTCATTCTCAAACTACATCCTTATCCACTCATTCTCGAACACTTATTCTCAAACTACATCCTCATACCTCATTCTCAAACACTTATTCTCAAACTACATTATCATCTCTCATTCTCAAACACTTATTCTCAAACTACATTCTCATCCCCAATTCTCAAACTACATCCTCATACCTCATTCTCAAACGACATTCTCATCCCCCATTCTCAAACACTCATTCTCAAACGACGTTATCATCTCTCATTCTCGAACACTTATTCTCAAACGACATTCTCATCCCTCATTCTGAAACACTTATTCTCAATCTACATCCTCATACACTCATCCTCCAACACGTATTCTCAAACGACATCTTCATACACTCATTCTCGAACACTTATTCTCAAACTACATCCTCATACACTCATTCTCAAACACTTATTCTCAATCTACATCCTCATACACTCATTCTCAAACTACATCCTCATACACTCATTCTCAAACACTTATTCTCAAACTACATCTTCATACACTCATTCTCGAACACTTATTCTCACATTAAATCTTCATACACTAATTCTCGAACACTTATTCTCAAACTACATCCTCATTCACTCATTCTCGAACACTTATTCTCAAACTACATCTTCATACACTCATTCTCGAACATTTATTCTCAAACTTCATCTTCATACACTCATTCTGGAACACTCATTCTCAAACGACATCCTCATCCACTCATTCTCGAACACTTATTCTCAAACCACATCCTCATACACTCATTCTCGAACACTTTTTCTCAAACTGCATCCTCATACACTCATTCTCAAACTATATCCTCATACACTCATTCTCGAACACTCATTCTCAAACGACATCCTCATACACTCATTCTCGAACAGTTATTCTCAAACTATATCCTCATACACTCATTCTCGAACAGTTATTCTCAAAGTATATCCTCATACACTCATTCTCGAACACTTATTCTCAAACTATATCCTCATACACTCATTCTCGAACACTTATTCTCAAACTATATCCACATACACTCATTCACAAACTATATCCTCATACACTCATTCTCGAACACTTATTCTCAAACTACATCTTCATACACTCATTCTCGAACACTTATTCTCAAACTACATCTTCATACACTCATTCTCGAACACTCATTCTCAAACACTTATTCTCAATCTACATCTTCATACACTCATTCTCAAACACTTATTCTCAATCTACATCCTCATACACTCATTCTCAAACTACATCCTCATCCACTCATTCTCGAACACTTATTCTCAAACTACATCCTCATACACTCATTCTTGAACACTTATTCTCAAACTACAACCTCATACACTCATTCTCAAACTACATCCTCATACACTCATTCTCAAACTACATCCTCATACACTCATTCTCGAACACTTATTCTCAAACTACATCTTCATACACTCATTCTCGAACACTCATTCTCAAACACTTATTCTCAATGTACATCCTCATACACTCATTCTCGAACACTTATTCTCAAACTACATCTTCATACACTCATTCTCGAACACTTATTCTCAAACTACATCTTCATACACTCATTCTCGAACACTTATTCTCAAACTACATCTTCATACACTCATTCTCGAACATTTATTCTCAAACTTCATCTTCATACACTCATTCTGGAACACTCATTCTCAAACGACATCCTCATCCACTCATTCTCGAACACTTATTCTCAAACTACATCCTCATACACTCATTCTCGAACACTTTTTCTCAAACTGCATCCTCATACACTCATTCTCAAACTATATCCTCATACACTCATTCTCGAACACTCATTCTCAAACGACATCCTCATACACTCATTCTCGAACAGTTATTCTCAAACTATATCCTCATACACTCATTCTCGAACAGTTATTCTCAAAGTATATCCTCATACACTCATTCTCGAACACTTATTCTCAAACTATATCCTCATACACTCATTCTCGAACACTTATTCTCAAACTATATCCACATACACTCATTCACAAACTATATCCTCATACACTCATTCTCGAACACTTATTCTCAAACTACATCTTCATACACTCATTCTCGAACACTTATTCTCAAACTACATCTTCATACACTCATTCTCGAACACTCATTCTCAAACACTCATTCTCAATCTACATCCTCATCCACTCATTCTCAAACACTTATTCTCAATCTACATCCTCATACACTCATTCTCAAACTACATCCTCATCCACTCATTCTCGAACACTTATTCTCAAACTACATCCTCATACACTCATTCTTGAACACTTATTCTCAAACTACAACCTCATACACTCATTCTCAAACTACATCCTCATACACTCATTCTCAAACTACATCCTCATACACTCATTCTCGAACACTTATTCTCAAACTACATCTTCATACACTCATTCTCGAACACTCATTCTCAAACACTTATTCTCAATGTACATCCTCATACACTCATTCTCGAACACTTATTCTCAAACTACATCTTCATACACTCATTCTCGAACACTTATTCTCAAACTGCATCCTCATACACTCATTCTCAAACTACATCCTCATACACTCATTCTCAAACTACATCCTCATACAGTCATTCTCGAACACTTATTCTCAAACTACATTCTCATCCCTCATTCTCAAACACTTATTCTCAAACTACATCCTCATACACTCATTCTCAAACTACATCCTCATCCACTCATTCTCGAACACTTATTCTCAAACTGCATCCTCATACACTCATTCTCAAACTACATCCTCATACACTCATTCTCAAACTACATCCTCATACAGTCATTCTCGAACACTTATTCTCAAACTACATCTTCATACACTCATTCTCGAACACTCATTCTCAAACACTTATTCTCAATGTACATCCTCATCCACTCATTCTCGAACACTTATTCTCAAACTACATCCTCATACACTCATTCTCGAACACTTATTCTCAAACTACATCTTCATACACTAATTCTCGAACACTTATTCTCAAACTACATTCTCATCCCTCATTCTCAAACACTTATTCTCAAACTACATCTTCATACACTCATTCTCAAACACTTATTCTCAAACTACATCTTCATACACTCATTCTTGAACACTCATTCTCAAACTACATTCTCATCCCTCATTCTCAAACACTTTTTCTCAAACTACATCCTCATCCACTCATTCTCGAACACTTATTCTCAAACTACATCCTCATACACTCATTCTCAAACTACATCCTCATACACTCATTCTCAAACTACATCCTCATACACTCATTCTCGAACACTTATTCTCAAACTACATCTTCATACACTCATTCTCGAACACTCATTCTCAAACACTTATTCTCAATGTACATCCTCATCCACTCATTCTCGAACACTTATTCTCAAACTACATCCTCATACACTCATTCTCGAACACTTATTCTCAAACTACATCTTCATACACTCATTCTCGAACACTTATTCTCAAAGTACATTCTCATCCCTCATTCTCGAACACTTATTCTCAAACTACATCTTCATACACTCATTCTCGAACACTCATTCTCGAACACTTATTCTCAAACTCCATCCTCATACATTCATTCTCAAACACTTATTCTCAAACTACATCTTCATACACTCATTCTCGAACACTTATTCTCAAACTACATCCTCATACATTCATTTTCAAACACTTATTCTCAAACTACATCTTCATACACTCATTCTCGAACACTTATTCTCAAAATACATCCTCATACACTCATTCTCAAACACTTATTCTCAATGTACATCCTCATACACTCATTCTCGAACACTCATTCTCGAACACTTATTCTCAAACTACATCCTCATACACTCATTCTCAAACTACACCCTCATACACTCTTTCTCGAACACTCATTCTCAAACGACATCCTCCTACACTCATTCTCGAACACTTATTCTCAAACTACATTCTCATCCCTCATTCACAAACACTTATTCTTAAATTACATCCTCATACACTCATCCTCATACACTCATTCTCAAACTACATCCTCATACACTCATTCTCAAACGACATCCTCATACACTCATT
The DNA here is from genome assembly GCF_056783735.1 of Eptatretus burgeri. NCBI lineage: Eukaryota > Metazoa > Chordata > Myxini > Myxiniformes > Myxinidae > Eptatretus > Eptatretus burgeri. The sequence goes on from NC_140972.1 coordinate 40,799,711, forward strand.
CTCGAACACTTATTCTCAAACTACATTATCATCCCTCATTCACAAACACTTATTCTCAAACTACATCTTCATACACTCATCCTCATAAACTCATTCTCAAACTATATCCTCATACACTCATTCTCGAACACTTATTCTCAAACTACATCTTCATACACTAATTCTCGAACACTCATTCTCAAACACTCATTCTCAAACTACATCCTCATCCACTCATTCTCGAACACTTATTCTCAAACTACATCCTCATACACTCATTCTCGAACACTTATTCTCAAACTACATCTTCATACACTCATTCTCGAACACTCATTCTCAAACGACATCCTCATACACTCATTCTCGAACACTTATTCTCAAACTACATCCTCATACACTCATTCTCGAACACTTATTCTCAAACTACATCTTCATACACTCATTCTCGAACACTCATTCTCGAACACTTATTCTCAAACTACATCCTCATACACTCATTCTCAAACTACATCCTCATACACTCATTCTCAAACTACATCCTCATACACTCATTCTCGAACACTCATTCTCAAACGACATCCTCATACACTCATTCTCGAACACTTATTCTCAAACTACATTCTCATCCCTCATTCACAAACACTTATTCTTAAATTACATCCTCATACACTCATTCTCGAACACTTATTCTCAAACTACATCTTCATACACTCATTCTCGAACACTCATTCTCAAACGACATCCTCATACACTCATTCTCGAACACTTATTCTCAAACTACATCTTCATACACTCATTCTCAAACACTTATTCTCAATGTACATCCTCATCCACTCATTCTCGAACACTTATTCTCAAACTACATCCTCATCCACTCATTCTCGAACACTTATTCTCAAACTACATCTTCATACACTCATTCTCAAACACTTATTCTCAAACTACATCCTCATACATTCATTCTCAAACACTTATTCTCAAACTACATCTTCATACACTCATTCTCGAACACTTATTCTCAAACTACATCCTCATACATTCATTTTCAAACACTTATTCTCAAACTACATCTTCATACACTCATTCTCAAACACTTATTCTCAAAATACATCCTCATACACTCATTCTCAAACACTTATTCTCAATGTACATCCTCATACACTCATTCTTGAACACTCATTCTCGAACACTTATTCTCAAACTACATCCTCATACACTCATTCTCAAACTACACCCTCATACACTCATTCTCGAACACTCATTCTCAAACGACATCCTCATACACTCATTCTCGAACACTTATTCTCAAACTACATTCTCATCCCTCATTCACAAACACTTATTCTTAAATTACATCCTCATACACTCATCCTCATACACTCATTCTCAAACTACATCCTCATACACTCATTCTCGAACACTCATTCTCAAACGACATCCTCATACACTCATTCTCGAACACTTATTCTCAAACTACATTCTCATCCCTCATTCACAAACACTTATTCTCAAACTACATCTTCATACACTCATCCTCATACACTCATTCTCAAACTATATCCTCATACACTCATTCTCGAACACTTATTCTCAAACTACATCTTCATACACTCATTCTCGAACACTCATTCTCAAACACTCATTCTCAAACTACATCCTCATCCACTCATTCTCGAACACTTATTCTCAAACTACATCCTCATACACTCATTCTCGAACACTTATTCTCAAACTACATCCTCATCCACTCATTCTCGAACACTTATTCTCAAACTACATCCTCATACACTCATTCTCAAACTACATCCTCATACACTCATTCTCAAACTACATCCTCATACACTCATTCTCGAACACTTATTCTCAAACTACATCTTCATACACTCATTCTCGAACACTCATTCTCAAACACTTATTCTCAATGTACATCCTCATCCACTCATTCTCGAACACTTATTCTCAAACTACATCCTCATACACTCATTCTCGAACACTTATTCTCAAACTACATCTTCATACACTCATTCTCGAACACTTATTCTCAAACTACATTCTCATCCCTCATTCTCGAACACTTATTCTCAAACTACATCTTCATACACTCATTCTCAAACACTTATTCTCAAACTACATCCTCATACATTCATTCTCAAACACTTATTCTCAAACTACATCTTCATACACTCATTCTCGAACACTTATTCTCAAACTACAGCCTCATACATTCATTTTCAAACACTTATTCTCAAACTACATCTTCATACACTCATTCTCGAACACTTATTCTCAAAATACATCCTCATACACTCATTTTCAAACACTTATTCTCAATGTACATCCTCATACACTCATTCTCGAACACTCATTCTCGAACACTTATTCTCAAACTACATCCTCATACACTCATTCTCAAACTACACCCTCATACACTCATTCTCGAACACTCATTCTCAAACGACATCCTCATACACTCATTCTCGAACACTTATTCTCAAACTACATTCTCATCCCTCATTCACAAACACTTATTCTTAAATTACATCCTCATACACTCATCCTCATACACTCATTCTCAAACTACATCCTCATACACTCATTCTCGAACACTCATTCTCAAACGACATCCTCATACACTCATTCTCGAACACTTATTCTCAAACTACATTCTCATCCCTCATTCACAAACACTTATTCTCAAACTACATCTTCATACACTCATCCTCATAAACTCATTCTCAAACTATATCCTCATACACTCATTCTCGAACACTTATTCTCAAACTACATCTTCATACACTAATTCTCGAACACTCATTCTCAAACACTCATTCTCAAACTACATCCTCATCCACTCATTCTCGAACACTTATTCTCAAACTACATCCTCATACACTCATTCTCGAACACTTATTCTCAAACTACATCTTCATACACTCATTCTCGAACACTCATTCTCAAACGACATCCTCATACACTCATTCTCGAACACTTATTCTCAAACTACATCCTCATACACTCATTCTCGAACACTTATTCTCAAACTACATCTTCATACACTCATTCTCGAACACTCATTCTCGAACACTTATTCTCAAACTACATCCTCATACACTCATTCTCAAACTACACCCTCATACACTCATTCTCGAACACTCAAACGACATCTCAAACGACATCCTCATACACTCATTCTCGAACACTTATTCTCAAACTACATTCTCATCCCTCATTCACAAACACTTATTCTTAAATTACATCCTCATACACTCATCCTCATACACTCATTCTCAAACTACATCCTCATACACTCATTCTCGAACACTCATTCTCAAACGACATCCTCATCCACTCATTCTCGAACACTTATTCTCAAACTACATTCTCATCCCTCATTCACAAACACTTATTCTCAAACTACATCTTCATACACTCATCCTCATACACTCATTCTCAAACTATATCCTCATACACTCATTCTCGAACACTTATTCTCAAACTACATCTTCATACACTCATTCTCGAACACTCATTCTCAAACACTCATTCTCAAACTACATCCTCATCCACTCATTCTCGAACACTTATTCTCAAACTACATCCTCATACACTCATTCTCGAACACTTATTCTCAAACTACATCCTCATCCACTCATTCTCGAACACTTATTCTCAAACTACATCCTCATACACTCATTCTCAAACTACATCCTCATACACTCATTCTCAAACTACATCCTCATACACTCATTCTCGAACACTTATTCTCAAACTACATCTTCATACACTCATTCTCGAACACTCATTCTCAAACACTTATTCTCAATGTACATCCTCATCCACTCATTCTCGAACACTTATTCTCAAACTACATCCTCATACACTCATTCTCGAACACTTATTCTCAAACTACATCTTCATACACTCATTCTCGAACACTTATTCTCAAACTACATTCTCATCCCTCATTCTCGAACACTTATTCTCAAACTACATCTTCATACACTCATTCTCAAACACTTATTCTCAAACTACATCCTCATACATTCATTCTCAAACACTTATTCTCAAACTACATCTTCATACACTCATTCTCGAACACTTATTCTCAAACTACATCCTCATACATTCATTTTCAAACACTTATTCTCAAACTACATCTTCATACACTCATTCTCGAACACTTATTCTCAAAATACATCCTCATACACTCATTCTCAAACACTTATTCTCAATGTACATCCTCATACACTCATTCTCGAACACTCATTCTCGAACACTTATTCTCAAACTACATCCTCATACACTCATTCTCAAACTACACCCTCATACACTCATTCTCGAACACTCATTCTCAAACGACATCCTCATACACTCATTCTCGAACACTTATTCTCAAACTACATTCTCATCCCTCATTCACAAACACTTATTCTTAAATTACATCCTCATACACTCATCCTCATACACTCATTCTCAAACTACATCCTCATACACTCATTCTCGAACACTCATTCTCAAACGACATCCTCATACACTCATTCTCGAACACTTATTCTCAAACTACATTCTCATCCCTCATTCACAAACACTTATTCTCAAACTACATCTTCATACACTCATCCTCATACACTCATTCTCAAACTATATCCTCATACACTCATTCTCGAACACTTATTCTCAAACTACATCTTCATACACTAATTCTCGAACACTCATTCTCAAACACTCATTCTCAAACTACATCCTCATCCACTCATTCTCGAACACTTATTCTCAAACTACATCCTCATACACTCATTCTCGAACACTTATTCTCAAACTACATCTTCATACACTCATTCTCGAACACTCATTCTCAAACGACATCCTCATACACTCATTCTCGAACACTTATTCTCAAACTACATCCTCATACACTCATTCTCGAACACTTATTCTCAAACTACATCTTCATACACTCATTCTCGAACACTCATTCTCGAACACTTATTCTCAAACTACATCCTCATACACTCATTCTCAAACTACATCCTCATACACTCATTCTCGAACACTCATTCTCAAACTACATCCTCATACACTCATTCTCGAACACTTATTCTCAAACTACATCTTCATACACTCATTCTCGAACACTCATTCTCGAACACTTATTCTCAAACTACATCCTCATACACTCATTCTCAAACTACATCCTCATACACTCATTCTCGAACACTCATTCTCAAACGACATCCTCATACACTCATTCTCGAACACTTATTCTCAAACTACATTCTCATCCCTCATTCACAAACACTTATTCTTAAATTACATCCTCATACACTCATTCTCGAACACTTATTCTCAAACTACATCTTCATACACTCATTCTCGAACACTCATTCTCAAACGACATCCTCATACACTCATTCTCGAACACTTATTCTCAAACTACATCTTCATACACTCATTCTCAAACACTTACTCTCAAACTATATCCTCATACATTCATTCTCAAACACTTATTCTCAAACTCCATCCTCATACACTCATTCTCAAACTACATCCTCATCCACTCATTCTCGAACACTTATTCTCAAACTACATCTTTATACACTCATTCTCAAACACTTATTCTCAAACTACATCCTCATACACTCATTCTCAAACTACATCCTCATCCACTCATTTTCAAACACTTATTCTCAAACTACATCCTCATCCCCCATTCTCAAACTACATCCTCATACATTCATTCTCAAACACTTATTCTCAAACTACATCCTCATCCCCCATTCTCAAACTACATCCTCATCCCCCATTCTCAAACTACATCCTCATCCCCCATTCTCAAACTACATCCTCATCCCCCATTCTCAAACTACATCCTCATCCGCCATTCTCAAACTACATCCTCATCCCCCATTCTCAAACTACATCCTCATCCCCCATTCTCAAACTACATCCTCATCCCCCATTCTCAAACTACATCCTCATCCCCCATTCTCAAACTACATCCTCATCCCCCATTCTCAAATTACATTCTCATCCCTCATTCTCAAACTACATTCTCATCCCTCATTCTCAAATTACATTCTCATCCCTCATTCTCAAATTACATTCTCATACCTCATTCTCAAACACTTGTTTGAAATACATTTTACAGATGCAAACCATTCACATCATTCACTTCACAACACACACGACGAACCACATAAATCCATTCAGCGGCGCTTCACTGAAACACGACACCACTTTAACACAGCCAATGTCAGCACGGCTGGACATTCACGTGAACGTTGGACACATTGTACATCCCTTTCCACTCGCCCTGTCCTTCCCACGCCACTGAGCTTCCAGCAGCCTTGCCCACCACGTTTCTGTAATCACAATAGCTGGATCACAGCGTACCAGCCAATCGAAGTTGCAGGATCGCGGAAGGCAGACGTAAGAGACGACAGGAGCCAGGGCGATAAGATGCCTGGCAATGCAGTTCGCTGGCCAATTAAATTTGTGTGAGAGCTCATATCAATTCCAAAGTTCAGCTTGAGAGTTCAGTGTCAGTTCAAACTCAGATCAGTGGAGAACTGGAGAGATCAGTGGAGAAGTTCAGTAAAATCAGTCCCCAGAGATCGGAGTTGATTGGTTGGTCGATCTCGTGGAGGTGGTGATCTCGTGAAGAGTCCAAAGGGGGCCACATCAAGTGCTGTACCTGTTGAATGCAGCAGAACAAGCGCCAAAAGTGCCAATTGTAACAGTTACCACCTCCTCACTGACAATACCTCCCATGTTTACACACGTCTTACATCGTTGCACCATCCATCGCACGCATCTCATTGACTCAACCTAGTTTTGCAAAGTGTCAACTGAGTCTTTAACAGTTCTTTTCAGGACTCACACAACACGCAACCACACGCACCACATGTCTTACCTGCACTTCTCACCTAACTGCACCACACCCCTGTTCATTACCACATGAGCCGCCCGGCTCCTGTGCAGGTGAGGCTGGGGTCGACGCCATACCCCACCTACTTCACTCCTCTGTCTATCGACCTTTCTTCTCTCCTTCTCCTGGAATGCTGGAGGCATATATGTGTTGTGTAGAAAGTTGTGATAAAATGATTGATTAAGAGTGCTATGTGCTTAGGCATAAGATATTTTTTCTTGTGACACTGTTTTGCATTGTATACGCATGCCTCTGCCAATTCCTTGATAAATTGCTTTCCAAACTGCCCGATCATCTCTTTCCATTGGTTAGACCATCGTGTGCACTAGTCACAGGGGATTCTGCCCCACCATTTTGCTATAGTCTGAGATTAGCCAACGTCCAAGTTACTGTATCGCTCTGCCATTCTTGATTGCCAGCAGTGGGTCATTAGGAAGCACAGTCTTTATCTGGGGTGAGTAATTTGCTGGGAAGGTAAAGCAGGATTTGGATGTTGGAACCTGCCTAAACGAAACATCTCAGATGGTGTCTGTGGTTTCTTAGCAATCCGTTATGCCGCAGAGTTATCTGCGGGTCATCGGCTTCACGGTCATCAGCTGGAAAGTGGATCCGAGAAACTTCCCTCGCGAGTGCGTGACCCGCCGAACCCATAGGGATATTAATCTTTCCTCTTTTGCTATATACAAGGACAAACAAGACAAGGAAATGTAGATTTTGGAAGCCATTTGGACCCTTATGCCTGTGCTTATCCACGCATTAACTCCATCGATTTACTTGTCTTCCACATACTTAACCTATTTCCTACCATTATCTAAACTGAACTTATTATCTCCATCCCTTTAACATCACAAATAGGTAGGTAGTTTGACTGGGTATTGGCACACAATGGCCTGTAGCCATTTTCAAGTGATTGATATCTTTAACATCTGCAACGTAAATGGATGCGAAAAAGCTGGTGTTGTATCCAACCGGAAAGGATGGCATCATCTGAAATATACAGCCACCTCCCAGTGCCAATTTTTTTTTTCAACCAACTTTGATTCCTTTGGGTATCAAATCTAACCAATACAGTTCAACAGTGAGCATGCAACCTCCGAGCTATCCTGTTCCACATTTTCTTCCACGAACCTTAATATATCAGTTATCAGCTAATGTGACGACAAGTAGCATCTTTGCTGTCCGTCTATCATTAAACCAACGGCTATCTCTCAACCTTACACAAATAATAGTTACAATGATGTCACAAAAACCCTCACTTATAATCACCACACAATGTGATTGGCATCGATTCGCATGTTACTCATGTGATATGAACCAGTCTGAATATGTCTGCCAACAAATTTCACTCCCGTTGGGAACCTAAGTTCCATGTCAAGCGCACCAGACATGATTTAACACGTGCACATTTTCCTTGGCTTATGGCAATTGGTTAAGGATATTTGATTCTATTTCAAATATAACAGGAATGGAGCTCACATAGAGAAGGTAGTACTGATTTCCATTGGAATTAGTTACTTTACAGCCTCCTCTGCCATGAACGTTATGTTCACATCACTATTGTGTTCAGTCCAATTGCTTGAATGAACTTCCACTGCGCATTGCTTGCCAACAATTGATGTAGCTTTTCAGGAAATTAACAAATTAGTTTGGGCATGTTGCAAATAGCATTGATAGAACTTGTGTATGTCTAATACACATTAAAAAAAATAGGCAAATGCCATGCTGAAGAATGTCGAGCGAAATCCAAATTGATCATTCAATATGTGAACCAAATATTAAATATACCAGATATTAAATTTCAAAGAAGTAGAGGATGCAATATCTCAAAAGGTTCAATGTAATGCTTCTAATGAGTGCAGGTTAGACTTTTCTTCTTCATTAAGAGATAAGTCATGATCGTGGGCTTCAAAGTTATCCAAGCTGCAAACGTTTGCAATGATTCCAGACTGAGCAGGCCCTTCGTTCGAAGAGCTATCAAGTCTTTGTTTCCCTTAATAGAAGATTTATAACATAGCCTGGTTATACTGACACTAAATACTGTAGTCTATTATTTGTGTAACATGGGATTTTACAAAACCTGGACATATGTCGTAAACATACTGGAAAATATGGCTTAAGACTTGTTTAGAGAATGATCAATCAAAGTCAGAAAAGCTTGCCTGTTAATGTTAAGCTCGCTTGCTTTATGACCTGAGAATCTGTAGCGTTGGCACATCACTTCATGATATATCCGCATAGCTTTTATCGGGTGACATGTCCCAAGGAATATTTGTATATCCCTTCTACCAACACATCGAGACACCCCCACCTACAGCTTTTTTTCCCCCTCAGTTTGTGTGATTTGCAAGTGCACAGATGGGAAAAACTTGCGAAAGAGTTTGCCAAGTCCAAATGGAGGAAGAGAATGAATGGCTGTTTCAATAAGACATAAAATATTAATCTAAGGAGGCATACGTTCGGATACATATCCAAAATAATATGCATCTCACTCGTGAGGATTCACAAGCAGGATGCATTTCACATATTTTAGGTTGGGAATCCATCATCATTCCAAGAGGTTTGTACCGAAATGGAATGATGGAATCACTTGACCATATTCTAAGTTAAATTCTGCTCAGATAATTATGTGCTACATGTTGTGTTGTATTCTCTCTCTCTCTCTCTCTCTCTCTCTCTCTCTCTCTCTCTCTCTCTCTCTCTCTCTCTCTCTCTCTCTCTCTCTCTCTCTCTATCTCTCTCTCTATCTCTCTATCTCTCTCTCTCTCTCTCTCTCTCTCTCTCTCTCTCTCTCTCTCTCTCTCTCTCTCTCTCTCTCTCTCTCTCTCTCTCGTTCAGTGGTATGACAAGGATGCACAAAGATATACAAAGAATTGTGGCACACAGCAGAAGGATCTGGGGGTGGTAAAATATATAGATGGTAATCAGGCAGCACAGTGCCAGGCAGCTAAAGGTAAAGCAAATATGGTTTTAGGTTGTATTCGGAGGGGGATCATTTACAAATCAAAAGAGGTGGTGTTAACATTGTACACGAATTTAGTGAGGGCCACATCTGGAATATTGTGTGCGGTTTTGGTCACCACAATTCAGGAAGGACATCGATGCCATAGAGAAGGTTCAGCACAGGGCTACTAGATTGATTCCGGGCGTAGCTCGACTCAGGTATGAGGAGCGGCTGAAGAAGACAGGACATTATACACTAGAAATGAGGCGGTTACGAGAAGATATGATAGAGAGATGTTTAAGATAATGAAAGGTATGGATAAAATAAGTGCATATGAGTTATTCGACAGAGTAGACAGAGATAGGACAAGGGGCCAGAGCCTCAGAGTAAAGAAGAAGAGAATTAAGACGTTAGTAAGGCAGGGGACTTCTACTCAGAGAGTAGTTAATGCATGGAATGATCTCCCTGGAAAGGTCATGGCAGCAGAAAAAGTAGACAAGTTTAAATTAGAATTAGATAGGTACCTTAGATTGTTATGGAGATAGAGGGGTATGGAGATGTTGATATAACTTTTAGGTAGTTTGAGCATTGATGGGTGTTTGTGTGATTGTGTACTGAGTGCTGTTGGTGGGGGTCTTGTCAAGGGGGGTTGTGTGGTTGATGCTGTGTGTTTTTAACCAAGCCCATGCCCCCTCTCCTGAGGGGAAAAAAAAGAAAGAAAAAAAAACCAATGTCACCCCCAGGGTGACCAGTATCTTGCCAAAATGTGAACATGAGTGACTTATTTATTCGATTAAAGTTACTCAAAAAATAAGGGTTTCGTCGACCTTGATGCTTGACCTTTTTGTGACCTTGACCTTTATATTTTCGTACAGTTAATGGTATCTCTCCAGGACCGTTAAAAATATCAAGAGATTTTGATGAGAACTGAGAAAATAAAATTTTCATGAAAAATCCGTTTTTTTGTCATGAAGTCATCAAATGACGTCATAGCGTCAAACTTTTGACAGATCTGGAAAGCACTTATCAAGCGCTTTCATATGAGGTATTACTCGATATGGTATCTAAGATTTCAAAATTTGACCTTGGGGTCAAAAACTTTCGACCTCCAGCGCTAACCATGAAGCTCAAGGCCGATCGCCACCAAAAATTAATCAGCTGAACGCCAGACCATGAACTATATTCCCATGAAGTTTGAAGACGATCCGATCAAAATTACTCAAAAATAAGGGTTTCGTCGACTCCCCTGATTTGCGACAAAGTGACCTTGACCTTTGACCTTGACCTTCAAAATTTTATGCGCTGAAAGGGACCTCTATAGGCCTTTGATATGCGAAGTTACAAAAATTTCCAATGATAACTGTGCTCTGCAGAGTGATCGATACATGATTACAGACAAACAAATAAAATAAAATAAAAAACATACAAGCTGACCAACATATCTTGCAAAAACTTCGTTTTGGCAAGATAAAAATGCAAAAACTACAAAAAAATCATTAATTAAAAACATTTTTTTTGCATTTTCTTCCTTGGATCTTATGTAGACGGGTTGGTGTGGTGTCCACGCAGGCATGATGGGCTGAATGGCCTCCACTTGTGTTGGATTTCCTTGTTTCATTGTGTGAACTTTGGTACAGGAGGGCCCATTGTGCCTGTGTTACAACACGAGGCAATTATTCAGGACACCTCTTCATGGTGGTTGTACCCTCCAAGGCAAGTCCGGGACCAAATCTTCCCCATTCTTCCATGCTGCCTGAATTCGTCAGGGCAGTGCGATCACGGTCAGAGTGACGATCGGTCCCCATGGACTGGTCCGATCCCTCTTGTCTCTGTCTTCTCTTCTCTTCTCTTTTTTCTCTCTCTCTTGCTCTCCACCCCTTTCTCTCTCTATGTCATGGCCCTGACTTTGTGAAGGCGGGGTACACCATCTGGATATGGGGGACGTCCGAGTCACTCCTGGGAGATCGAGTGGCTATCTCCATGTGTCGGGCTTGTTCAAAAGAACTGACTCGGGCTATACAACAAAAACAACAACAACAACAACAACAACAACAACATGAAATGCCATCACCCATCCGGCATCCACACACATGGTACCAACAAGTCCTGCCAATAATCCTGCATCCATCAATCTCCAATGCTTATCAGTACCTACCCAATTTAAATTTAAACCTATCTACTCTTTCTGTTGTCACTACTTTGTGAAGGAGATCATTCAATACTTTAAGTACTCTCTGACTGAAAGACCCCTGCCTTATTACTATCCTAACTCTCCTCTTCTTTACTTTCAGCTGATGATCCCTGGTCCTATCATTGTCTAATCAGCAGTCTTGTGGAAAGGATTACACTGGGTGGTTTGCCGTTGCCTTCCCAGTGCTAATCAATCCAGGAATTTGGCCTGGTTGTCAGTAATAGCTCTCCATCTCTTCGCAAAGACACCATGGAATCGATAACGTACACAAACTAATGCGGGCAGACAGAATGCCTGGTTTAACGTCTATCCGGGGGACAGCACCCACATTGACGGCTCACCCAGCCTGAAAAACACCAGGCCAAGTTTGCTGAAAACTCAGATAATTTAACCACTGAATAAGAGCTATTCCATTTTAAAAATTATTATCCAATGATAACTAACCGACCATTTATCATCAAGTGAGGAAGCAGTCGGCCTACCATTTTTAAAGTATTTTGTACGACTTCACTAGGGTAGGAACTTTCAAGCCACTCTGTATGGAAAACTTTGGAAACTAGATGCTATTCACAGAATACATGCCCTGTGCAGTGTTGAGAAGGACTTGGTGTGAGCCAACTCCTTTGTTGTGTAAGGTGTTTTTTTTCTTTGATCTTATATGGCCACCAGACCACATGACCAATGACATCATCTTCATCAAACCATATTTCCCATGGGTAGTTGATGAATTCGTTAAATTTTGCATTGATTGGGTTAGTGGTTTCTCTTATGAAGATTGTCAAAGATTTCCCCTTAGATCCAATTGGGCTGCCAGACCACGTGACACATGATCATTTTGATGAAAATCCTGTTCAAATTTCAAGTCAATCGGATGAAAATTGACAATTTTAGAAATTCCGGCATATGATGACATTATGGCCAATGTTGACCTCAAAAATAATTGCGAGTTGAATTCACTGACCAAATGTGCAAATCCTCTTCAAATTTCAAGTCAATTGGATGAAAATTGACAATTTATAAATTCGGTCTATGTTGACCTTTTGGCCTATGTTGACCTCAAAAATATTGGGTGGTTGAATTCAGTGAGGTGATATGCAAATGTTGTTCAAATTTCAAGTCAATCGAATGAAAATTGACAATTTTGGAAATTCGGCCGATGTACGTATTCTATGAATTCCATCAATTTTGCATTGATTGGTTAAGCGGTTTCTCCTTCCAAGATTTTTCAAAGATTTTCCCTTCAATCCAATATGGCTGCCAGACGACGTGACACATGATGATCATTTTTATGAAAATCCTGTTCAAATTTCAAGTCGGTTGTCCTTATACCTTTTGGCCTATGTTGACCTCAAAAATAGTTTGTGGGAGAATTTAGTGACCTGACATGCAAATCCTGTTCAAATTTGAAGTCAGTTCAGGTCAGGTATGGGAGCATGCGCTGGAGCAGTGCATCGCTGCATCCACTTTCCAGCGGTACTACAGAGGTCTCCATCTGGCCATTCCCCAGTCAGATGCCTGGCCCAGCCCCATCTTCTTGAGATGCTGATCAACCTGCTGCAACCACGAGGCACGTGGTCGGCCCATGGGCCTCCTCCACTCATGAGGCTCCCATGCTGAGAGAATCTTGTGAACAGGATCAGCGTCAGGAAAACAAGCCACATGTCCGTACAGCTGCATCTGATGCTCACGGACTATACAGGTAACAAATCGAATTTGAGTCTCTCTCAGCAACCACTCATTGGACACAAAGTCTGACCAGTGATAACTAAGGATTCTCCAAAGACCTGGTACCAAAGGAATTAAGTCTCCATCGAAGATCACTGGTCAGAGTCCAAGTCTAACATCCATAGAGCAAGACTGGAAGCACTAAGGATCTGAAGACTCGGACTTTCATCCTTCCGCACAGGTACTGTCAAGGCCACACCCCATGATCCAGTAAATCGATGACTCCCCAGGCCCGACCCAGATTTCTGTTGACCTCTGGCTCACAGCCTGCATAGACATGAATGAATATCACTGCCAAGGTAAGTGAATCTCTCTGTGACCTCAACATCCTCACCACAAACAAGTACAGACAGGATAGCAGCATCCAAGATGTCATTGAAAGCCTGGATCTTAGTTTTGACCCAGGAAATCCATAATCCCAGTGGCTCCGACCCCTCATTCAGCACCTCGAGGGCCCCCAAAGGGATATCTAGGGTCTCCGCAAAGATGACTGCATAATCTGTGAAATCAAGGTCAAAGATCTTGACATTTCCAAAGGATGCACCACAGCTTGATCTCTCCGACGTCCTCCCCAGAATCCAGTTCACACAAGTGCTGAAAAGTGTGGGGCCAGTACACACCCCTGACGAACTCCAGTAACAACTGGAAATAAGTCAGAGATGGTACCACCACATATCACAGCACTCTCAGTTCCAGAGTATAGTTCAGACATTAGATTGATCAGTTTTGGTGGGACCCCACGAAGATAAAGCATCCTCCAGTGGGCATCCCGATTCACTGAATCAAACGCTTTACAGAGATCAACTTAGGCTGCAAGCAGCCCCTGCTCAACCTCTCGTATGCATTTGGTGAGGACCCGAAGAACAAGGATAAGATCAATCATTGACCTCTTTGGTGTAAAGCTTGACTGCTCTGCACGCTGCTGCTCAAGGACCACTTGTTGTTGTGACACCGTTTTTCAGCATTGCGGCAAGTGGGGCAGAATAATCCCCAGAGGCTGGAGGGTAGTCTACCCTGATGCTGGCCCTGCGATGATGCCTTCCAGGCCAAAGAAGACCGTTCAATATGGGCCACGTGGCTCATGAATATTGCCACCGCAAAACAGTCATGTGGTCCCACCTGCATTTTGTTTTTTTCCCACATAACTTCCCCAAAAAGACTGTCTTCAACAGCAAAATACCATTTAATAGCCACCTGTTGCCCAGGGCAAAGTGTGTAAATAATTGTGAAAATGTTGAAGCCCACCTGGGATGTGTTTAGATATAGAATTGCATTTAGAACCGTCTTGTGTGGTGATGGTGGTCGTATGACAGCTTAGCTGCCGGGGTAGCTATCATTTATTGAAGCGCAACTGTGTCGCTGATGCAGTGCCCCTCTAACAGTATACACACTGGAACTGGTACTCATTTCGCCGACCTCAGAAGGATGACAGGCCGAGTCAACCCCCTGGTGTATTAATTCAGTGGCCGACGGGGCTTGAACTCAGGACCCGAGGATCCCAAGCCGCCACCCTAACCACTGAGCCAACACCACGCTCAGTCTTGTGTGAATGTGTTTGAGGAAAGGAACCCAATGCATTTGTTTTCATTATTTTCAAAGGTGGGACATGTATGCATTGTCATACTCAGGGTATAGTTGAGCTCAACCATATTAGAGGGACCTACACCAAATATGTACAAAAGAGTTGACAGATTCAGGATGAGTCTCGCAAGGGGAGGGGGTAATGTTATGGTTTTGGAAACTTACCCAGGGGGAAAGCATACATGGATGGACACATAGGTGACCCGGGGATTAGTTATTTCTTAAGTTTATTGACAACTGAGGAAGATAACAGGAGTGCATAGGAGAGAAAGCCAGATTGAGAGAGGGAGAAGAAGCTGAGCAGTGAACAGGCAGAGATGCCAAAAAGCTTGTCCGGTGAGGAGCTGAGTGTGTGAAGGAGGGCAGTATAAAATGTCCAAAATGTGGTTTGGTTTGTGGGGAGCTGCTGGACATGGGGGCCCAGCAGAAACGGAGCAATCTGCTTGCTGTCGCATATCCTGTACCCCGGAGAGTATCTGCCTACTGGATGTGGATGCCTCAGAAATGCAGCTGCATTCCCCATCGCCCATCTTCCACATCTATTTCTCCCCCATTCCAGAGTATCTTTGGACTGGCGCGGCCCCGTCGGGCTGTTTGAGGTGAGGGCAAAAGAGTCGAACCAACTGTTCTTTTCTCAGCACTTTTCTTTTCTTCTGAAATTCTTCTTCTTGTCTTCTTTCTCTGGATTAAATGATGGCCGTGTGTCCTGTGTGTAAATAAGGTTGTATAAGAATATGTTTGTGGTTAAATCTGATCTTCTGTGCCTTTTGCTTTTTGCAAGCAAATACTTGCTTTAAAATGATTGCTTGCCTGTGTGTATAATAAATAAAATTATTGGTTGTTATTATGAATCTGTCTTGGTTGTCATTTTCTTCATTCGTCTGACACAGTGTACAAGTATAGTTGGATGGGAAGTTGTACTCTGCCTGATTTGCTCTGTTTGCAAGTGCTGCACCCATCTGTTCTGCTCGGCAGAATTTCACCAGGTGCAGCGCCGAGGGCCTGGCATATAGTTAGTTTGCCATGCCAATAGAAAGGTACATATATATATATATATATATATATATATATATATATATATATATATATATATATATATATATATATTATGCACCATGTACGAATGGGACATGCTTCGAGACTGCAAGCAGAAGTTGAGGTGCATCCTACATGCAGACATAATAAACATAAGCTTTATATATTTGATGGAAAGGATTGTGAAAGAGCTTTATGGAGGTTTGCATGAGAGGGATTTGGAAATAAGCTTGAGACAAGTCTTAAATCATAATATACTGTCAACAAACGATAGTGTGTATGGTAGAATAGATAGAAGGCAATGTGGAGGGCTGTGGCTTGCTGTAAATGACCCACATCAGCAAAAGCTGAAACCAAATGTGTGCCTCCATCAGGCTTGTTGACAAGAAAGGAGGGATTGTTACCATACTCCACAACAACATTCATATTCTCTCATTTATTGAAGATGTGAGGGGAATCGAGGTCATCAAAATTTTTTGGACCTCAATCAGTTGAGTTCTATTGTAATGAGGCGGGTGACCCTTTATCGGAGGAGGTTGTGTGGGCTTCATATTTATGACAGCTCGACTTGGCCAAACTGCACCGTTGTAACTGATAATGTTGGGATTGAAGACCTCAAATTCTCATTGTAGATCCTCAAGAGAAGCGTTATCAACCGAATTGGGTCAATGTGCACCACCTGAGCAGTATTCGTAAGATGAGAAGGTTCAATTGTAGGGATTGCAGGTGAAGGATGTATCCCATTGGAAATGCTGACAATGGAGTGGATGTTCCATATGTAGATGTGTTTCAGCCTACCGAGCTTTATGGTGAGGTCAGCGTTGTTGGACATTCTGACCCAATCAGCCACAGAGTGAAGAACACAAGGCTCATCGTTTCAGGGACTGCGTTATGACGCATTAATTATGTCCGTCAGAGGTTCGGCTATTTCGTAAGAGAACTGACGGATAAGTTTGACAGAGATGTTGTCAGGACCACTTCTTTTGTGAGATTCCAATTCTTTCAAATTCTCGACAGACCCTCCCCCCATGGCTGAACTTGTATTGACAGATCGGGAGAGATGGAAAATACACTAGGAGTATGGAAGGGTTCAGCGGTTGTAAATCTCCTCCAACGGGTGCAAAGTAGGAACAAATTGCATCACCAATAGCTTGTTGATCTGATTGCTCGATATTCTCAACTGCGATGTTGCGATGTGAGTTACTGCTACCAGCAGTCATTACACGAATCTCATGATACCATGCTGCTGGGATTGAACATTTTAAACGTTTTACCTTGGAAGTACAGTAATTTTGCCTTGTTGCCTTCATTTTGTGTATGACCACATTGCGATAACATCTCCATCGTGGATATGTTCCACTGCGATGGAAAACATTCTGACGAGTTTGTACAAGGGTCTTTATGAACGGCGTCATCCATCCTTTATCTTGCTGATGTTGGTGAACACTTCATTGTGGGATGTATGTGTCGATCGCCTGATGAAGCGCGTGATCAATATGTTGCACTTGTTATTCACATTTTCGGTAGACAAGACCTGAGACCATTCGTGATTGCTCAACCATGCTCCAAACTCCCTTGCATCATTCTCTTTCCTCTTACAACTCGTTTGCGAACAACGTTCCTACACGGAAGGGAGGATCGCGTCCTTACAACGACACACCGATGATCACTGAGTCCCAAGGGTGAAATAATCCCAACCGGATTATAATGTTCAGCAAGATTTGTTACAGTCTTGCCCAGAGTATTATCGTTGTGAGTGGGCTCATTCACTATCTGCACCATTGAGTTTGAAAGTAAAGTGAAAAGTTCAAGTCGACTGAAGTCACGAAGAATGGTGATCCCAGTATCTGGCTGCAGAGTGAGGATCTGATCTATCATTGAGCTAAGGTGACCTAACAGCTCGCTAGCTAATGGACTCTTTGCAGGGTAATAGACAGCGGCGATGACTATGCTTGCTATCGATCGTGGCAGATGAGGAGGTTGGACCCTCCCCTAAATCACTGAGATTTTCAGGTACTGAAGCATTAAGAGATACAGCTTGAAGGTGAAGATTAGTGTAAATAGCAATGCCTCCACCCCTTCGCCCTGTCCTTTGGCACGAAAACAATTCAAAGCCAGGTATTGTTAACAATTTCACAGGTTGATCAGGAGAAAAACCAGGTTCCAGCAATAGCTGCAAGGTCAATACTGTTATGGTTCATGATCAGGCCTAATTAATCAATCTTGCCGTTAAGAGACTGCGGATTACAATAACAACATTGAAGGTAGACACGGGTGGTGATAATGACCATTCAGTCTCAGGATTGTTATATTAATGAGGGTCTTGCACTGAAACTCCCCAGAAGGATCATTTCTCGGGCATGCCCTGATGATAGTCAATATTGGGTGCTTGATATGGTTTCCAGCTCTGCATCCTCACTTTCAGTAAGGCCTAGGTCACATTTGCCACAGCAGCCGTGGGGTCTCCAAAATCTGCAGCCACTAGCAATTATATGGCGGTCGCAGTATTTCCACAGTCACACAATGTAGCAGTCACATGTGTTTTTATTTTTCGGGTAGCCGCACGGCGTATTTATAAATCGTGGAGAGCGAAAACGTGGGGGTGTCATACGGTCATTGATTTGATGTCGCACGGTGACCTTAGGACGTCGCTGCGGCGGCCATAGAATTTAAGGCAGTTTTTTCAAGGCAAAAATTTACAATTGTGGTGAATGGAAGGTCGTGACGTGTGACCACGTGATGCCCGGCTCGAGCACAGAAGAGATAAAGCTGAGGTTCGGCTCGGCCGCGGGGTTTTGTCCCTGGGGCATTGCCGTTGTATGTCGCCGGCTCACTTGGTGCTCATTGAATGGTGACAACACTGATTGATATGTAATACTGATTTATTTTGCGGTGATTAGTTGCGCGTGTGTACCTTACTGCTTGTACTCCATACTGCGTTTGTATTTCCTGGTGTGCCCGTAGAAGCGGCTTCAATCAAATGGAATAAAGCCTAAACTCTGAAGGTTCTTCTCTCGTCTTCATTTCAATTTATTCCATTTGGTTTTCTCGGCTCTCTCAACCAACGATGGACAAGATCTACAAACCAGAGAGGTTCGACGCAGACCCAAACGCGACTGACGCAGAAATGAAATGGTCGCATTGGTTCTGTTCCTTCTCACACTATCTGACCATCATCGAAGAGGGAGCTGACAAATTTGCCGCTCTCGTGAATCATGTCTCGCCCAGCGTGTACAGGCTCTTCTCGGAGTGCGACACTTACGAAGCAGCGATCGACGTGCTGCAGGCGCTCTACGTGAAGCGCAAGAACGAGGTATACATACGACATCTTCTCAACACACGCAGGCAAGCTGCCGGGGAGACAATCGATCAGTTCCTGCAAGCTCTGAATCAGCTGGGAAAAGACTGCAGCTTCCGGGCCGTAAGCGCCGAGGAACACCGAAAGGAAGCGACACGGGAGGCATTCATCCAAGGACTCAGATCAGCCCACATACGGCAACGCTTACTAGAGAAAGCGCAACCCACTCTTGACAAGGTAGTCGATCAGGCTCGAGTGATGGATACGGCACAGCAGCAATCTGAGTCATTTGGGACACCGATGCTGCTAATGAACGCTGCTATGATGGGAACTCAAGGAACCCCACTGGCACAGACACAGCCAGACATAGGGGATGGAGAAACACCCGAGGAGCCGGATACACAGGCCACGTCAAACTCCTCAGCTGCTACTCCGGTTGGTAAATGCTTCTTTTGTGGGTACATCATCTCAGATGAAAACCTCAAAGACACTTTTGTTTACGTGGACAATGTCACAGTGTGCGGTAGGGATCAGGGGGAACATGATATGAATCTGGACAGATTCTTGAGCATTGCTAGAAAATATAATCTGACTCTCAACTACGAGAAATGCGTATTCTCGGCAAGGTCAATTGACCTTCTCGGCTACACGATAGCCGACGGCACAATTAAGCCTGATCCTGAACGATTGCGCCCGCTCCGTGAGCTACCACCACCTCAGGACCTGCAGACAATGCGCCGGGTGATCGGCATGTTTGCTTACTATGCGAGATGGATTTCGCAATACTCCGAGAAAATACATCCCCTAGTGCATTGCAAAAACTTTCTACCAGATGC
Organism: Eptatretus burgeri; assembly: GCF_056783735.1. NCBI lineage: Eukaryota > Metazoa > Chordata > Myxini > Myxiniformes > Myxinidae > Eptatretus > Eptatretus burgeri. The sequence goes on from NC_140972.1 coordinate 40,820,225, forward strand.
CGCTGTTGTGACAACTTTCCACAACCTCAAAGACGATATCAGTAATTCCGTGGTTTTATCGATTGATAGCTCGGTGCCCTTTGTGGTGGAGACCGACGCTTCAGATCACGCGATAGCTGCTACGCTTAATCAGTCTGGGAGACCCGTCGCGTTCTTCTCGAGAACTCTCTCTGGAAGCGAGCAGAGACACTCAGCGATAGAGAAGGAAGCGTACGCCATCGTCGAAGCGCTGCGGAAATGGAGACATTGTTTACTGGGAAACCACTTCACGCTCGTTACGGACCAACGATCCGTGGCATTCATGTTTGATGGGAAAAATAACGGGAAAATTAAGAATGAAAAAATTATGAGATGGCGGATAGACCTAGCCTGCTACAGTTACGACATTGTTTACCGGCCTGGGAGGGAAAACCCTGCTGCAGACACCTTCTTGCGGGTCTACTGCTCGGCGGTAATCAGTCGGGCTTTGCAAGACCTCCATGTGTCTCTTTGCCACCCGGGGGTAACCAGAATGGCACATTTCGTACGCAGACAGAACCTGCCCTATTCTATTGAAGATATTAAACAAATGAATGCTTCATGTCCTGTTTGTGCTGAACTAAAACCCAGATTCTATGGTTCGGCTTCTGGCAGACTGATCAAGGCCACTTCTCCCTTCGAGAGACTAAACATTGACTTCAAAGGGCCCCTGCCGACCGAGACAGACAACAGATACATATTCACTGTTGTTGATGAGTATTCAAGGTTCCCTTTCACGTTTCCGTGCTCGGATATGACCTGGGGCACTATCGTGAAATGTCTGTCTGACCTCTTCGCTATGTTTGGGAAACCTTCGTACATACATTCAGACAGAGGGCCGTGTTTCATGTCGGCCGGGCTAAAACAGTTCCTATTAGAGCACGGCATAGCAACTAGTCGAAGGACGGGTTACAACCCACAGGGTAATGGGCAGGTGGAACGATATAATGGAGTTATTTGGAAAGCCGTAACTCTGGCGTTGAAATCAAGAGGACTGGGGCCCGAGCGGTGGGAGGTGCCCCTTCCCGACGCTCTGAATTCCATACGCTCTCTGCTCTGCACGTCCACCAATGCGACTCCTCACGAACGAATGTTTACTCACCAACGACGTTATGTTGACGGCCAATCGGTGCCCGACTGGCTAACCCATCCCGGAACAGTGTTCATGAAACACCCGGTACGACAAAGCAAGTATGAACCCATGGTGGAAGGGGTCGAGCTCATCGATACTAATCCAGAATACGCTCATGTCAGGCTCCCGGATGGCAGGGAGACCACTGTGTCGGTTCGTCATTTGGCTCCCTCAGGTACTCCCCCCGCCAGTACACCACCATCTGGCACACCTCCCTCTGACATTCCCTCCCCAGGTGTTTCTCCCCCAGGGACTCCACCCGAGAAGGGTGATGGCGGAGCTACCGCGTTCCACCCGGGGGCGATCGGGGAGACATCTCCGGCTCGAGTCGAGGCTCACCAAGAGGATCGGAAGCCTCCCTCAAGTGAAACCGCCATTTACTCCCGGAGAGGCCGGCGAATAATACCCCCTCGCCAACTCAATCTGTAAAGGGGATTATCGGCATCCTCGATGCTCATGCCCCTATATGCTCGTTACATAATATATTGATGCTCATTACCACGCTCCTACAACTCAAAATAATCCTCACTGCTTGGCATGTATGCTTCTGTAGATTAGATAGCTCGCATTGCTTGAAATGTATACTCCTGTAGCGCTGAAGTAATCATGGTGCGTTAGCTGGGCCTCTAGTTACATTTTAAAGACGGGGAGAATGTGGTGAATTGAAGGTCGTGACGTGTGATCACATGATGCCCGGCTCGAGCACAGAAGAGATAAAGCTGAGGTTCGGCTCGGCCGCGGGGTTTTGTCCCTGGGGCATTGCCGTTGTATGTCGCCGGCTCACTTGGTGCTCATTGAATGGTGAGAATACTGATTGATATATAATACTGATTTATTTTGCGGTGATTAGTTGCGCGTGTGTACCTTACTGCTTGTACTCCATACTGCGTTTGTATTTCCCGGTGTGCCCGTAGAAGCGGCTTCAATCAAATGGAATAAAGCCTAAACTCTGAAGGTTCTTCTCTCGTCTTCATTTCAACAATTTTTTTTTTAAAAACAACAACAACTTCCGATATTTCGTCACGTGCCTTCATTAAGCCAATTTCGAAACCCGTCATAATGTATTTACGATATATCATGTAGTTACGAAATATATAATGTATTTACGAAATTACAATACGATAAATGGAATAATCTTTAAATAGTAACGTCAACTTTTCAAAACTTTAAAGCAAATGTCCGAATATATTTAAAAGTTCATGATAGACGCTCTCAAAAGGCACCGTCTATGTGAGGATGTGTACATGTGCTCAGTATTTAAGGCGATCCGGATCTTGTACAAACAAGAGCAGAGTACGAGAGATTAAGGTTTTGTCCTCACAAGAAGAAGAAGAAGAAGAAGAAGAAGAAGAAGAAGAAGAAGAAGAAGAAGAACGCCGAGCTCTCTATGAGCAGCGTTCGCTACGCGAGACGCTGCAAGAAACATATGTGACTGCTACATTGTGTGACCGTGGAAATACTGCGGTCACTTAATAATTGCTCGTGCCAGTACATTTTGTAGACCCTCCGGATGCCGAGCCAAATGTGACTTTGGCCTTACCTCGTGTTTTCACCTTCATTTGTGATGTTTCTTTTTAAATCATCTTGTGTTTTAATTAATAACAAAAAAAAGCAATTCGATCACGTGATGTGACGGACTGTCGGGCAAGGATTGAATTTCACAGCAAAACCAGTTGTAATTTGGAATATCCATGATTACGTCAGCCCGATGCGTTTAATGAAAGTGATTGTGGTTCTGCGGGCATCATGTTTGATGAGCTGCCCTGGGGGCAGCGCTCTCGCAGAGTGCGCGAGCGATCGTAACCTAGGCCAGAGCACGAGCCTGTGTGGACCTTTGGATGTGGTGATTGTACCACTTTACATACAATACACCGCGACCGAAGGTCATTTACTCATCTTATTTTATCTTAAACATGGGGAATTTCAGTTTAAAGTGTCTTGAAAGTGGGTTTTCTTTGCGTCCAGGAACGGATTAATTCACTCCATTATTTCTTATTGGGAAAATATTTTTGGAATCCAAACTTTTTGCAATCCGAACAGCCTCCTGGAATGAGTTAAATTGGGATTCTGGGGGCACCACTGTATAGGCAAACACCTATACTCCGATCGCTAGCGGTAGCGCACGGTGGATGCACGGTCGACGCAGACTGCCATGGAGGCCGTACGTAGGTGCACAGCAGGCGTAGGGGAACCGTGCGTTGACCCTGCGTTGCCTGCAGGTAGTCACACAGACCGCAAGGCCACCGTAGGTGACCGTGGAAATGGTGCAGCCACCATAATTTTTTAGGGATTTGGAAAATTCATTTTTCATTGAGAAGAGCTTACGGCAGCTGCACGAATAACGCAAGCTCACCGTACGCCCTGCGTACGGTCGACGTGGGACACATCTACGTCACAGCTTGGCTTGTCGAATTGCTACGGCGAACGTAGAAATGAAAAAAGTTATAACTCCGCGCTATAATTCCACAGCGACCCTACGGCCTGTAAAATATAGCCAAATGGCGTAGGGCCACCCTGAGGCCACCTCAGTTTCTCTGCGGCCGCCGCACGTTTGTCAATTCAGAGGGCATACGGCCGCCGTAGAGCAAATGTGACCTAGGCCTTACTGCCTCGCATCCATGTGAGTGCACGACGCACAATTCCACATTCTCTGACAGTATGAAGAACGTGGTTCGGTAGAAAATGGACCTCGACATCAATCACAATGGAGTTTCTGGAAATTATGGAACTTGGGAAGAAACTTACACTTACTCAAAAACCTCTCAAACAATCGACCAGTTGCAATTTTGCACAGTGGATACGACTTGCCCAGCACAACAGAATGTCCTTGAGAGCCATGCCCAGTGGACGACTTGTTGAAATTACTGCTGATGGAATGCATAACTCTGGCATCCTCATATGTTCGACTTAATGATAGCAGAGAGTCTCGAGCCATAGAAATCTCTGGCTTAGACACAAGGTGTGTGACCATAGTGCCATTCCATATCATTGCTTAATGAGATGAAGTAACTCCAAGTGGATAAGTTTAAGCCACGTCAGCACTGTCACATTTTCTATGGCAGGTGTGAGATCTTCGTTCATGGTTGGAAATTCTCCATGGTGGGTTATGGGCCCATCCTTCCTGAGCAGGGTATCCTCTATAAAGGCCATAGACCTCTGGGAAACATCCTTTAGGTGATCATCATCATAATACTTGATCAAATCCAGTTGTGCAGTGCATCACATGGCAGCAGGAACATCCTCTCCATCATCTGCAAGGTCCTGAAGGGGTGGACTGGTTGGTTTTCTTTTCCCATGTGAGACATTCGATGAGGAAATATGAAACATTTGAATTGAGGGAAAGAATATATTGAAGATTTTGTTGCCAGTTGTTGAAATATGTGATTGTTTCATGCTCTGTGAGGCTCCATTGCTTAGGAGCCTGATGTGACACCGTCTTGGGAGTGCTGAGATCTCTTGCAGTTCTGAGAAAAGCATAACTAGTCCACCTCACCGATCGAAGGTCGCAGGTTCAGACGATGCTATCACCATGCCAATGGGAAAGAGGATCAGCTGGGGACACCGATGAGGTCGAGTAGCACAAACCATGATTATTCATGAAAGGGTCAAACACAAGGCCAATTCAGCCAGGAAAACGATGGCCAAGCAAAAACCACGCCCTCGACGACGCCTCGTGGCAAATATCCAAACTAACATAGACAAGTGCAAACACACACAGAAAAACAAACACACATGCTTCTCCTTTTAGTAATAGATACAAAAATCAAGTGTAACTTCTCTTGTGACCCTGGAACCAAATAGACAAAATATTTATAACAGCCCTCTCAGCCCCCACAGCCCCAATCCCTAGTAAATATTATAATTTTAAACTTACCCTATGCATTCACAAGCTCAATAGATGATCTGCCCATCGGTGTATAGAAGCAACCAAACCAGATCCGGCATCTCCCTCGAACTCTTTATCGTGCAGAGGCACACACCCCACCTTTCTCTCAACTACTTTTTGCCTTCTTTTAGAAGCTTTGTGAGCCATTTAGGTATCAAACCTTGTCGCGCATGCACAATAGACAATCACATGCCCCGAAGGTCGCTATTCCTTGGGGTTTATGTGCACATGCCCCGAGCATTCGGGCTTTTCGAAAGTCACGTATTGGGTATTGGCTTCGCTCTTCTGAGCAGAACAGATGGAACCCACTGAGGGAGGTGTTCAAGAGTTGGGAATTGTTAGAATTGGTTGATTAATTATTCACTTAAAAAGTCCCGGATCCGAATCGGGATGCAATAATTTTTAATGATTCGTCACCAATAAGTGACCAGGCTTAAACTGATGTATAACACGATATCTCAAAACGTTGTGGATGGATTCGAATGAAACTTGGTGGACAGGTCAGGTGTGTGATAAGGAAGAATTGGTTTGATTTTGTTGAAGATCCGGATCTGGATACGAAAATTAAGAAAAAAATTTAGAGTGATTCTTCATCATTGAGATGGGGCCAAAAACGATATATATATATATATATATATATATATATATATATATATATATATATATATATATATATATATATATATATATATATATATATATATATATATATATCGCATGATATTTTAAAAGGTTGTGGACGGATTCAGACAAAACAAGATGGATGAGTTGGATAGGTGACAAGAATAAGCCAATTAGATTTTGGAAGTATGGATCCAGATCCGACCGATAAGTGGGATACAAAACTTCGCACATGTAGTCACAAAACTGCTGTCTTGGTGTCAGCAAATGCTCTATATCTCAGACAATACAATAACCAAAAATATGGAGGAGCTTTTCCATGTCACATGCTGGACAAGAACATGAAGGAACATTGATATGTGTTTGTACAAATTACAAAAAACATTCCAAGACACAAAATAATCAACACAGAATTTGGGATTAAAGTATACAATTCCATGAACTACTGAATGTGCTTGGATGAGGATGCGAAGCAGGCCAACCGACCTGTTTTTCAACAAAAATCCCAATTTTTATCATGGAAAGTTATTTTTATCCCTTACTATTCTCTTTTATATTATTATTTAGTAAAAGGATGGTGCAAAATGAGGGGATAAATGTAAATGTGTGCAATAAAGAATTTCCAACCAATGCTTCCAACCAAATTGGGCAACGGAAAGTGTCGGTTCAAACTATGGGTCCTCATTGGTGTGCACGTGCGTTTGAATAATTTACATGTGTGGTCATGTCTTGCCATCTGCATTATTTGCCAGTAATGACACATAACTCAGAATCATAATGCGTACATTTGCAGGCCAGGATCTCCAAAAGATCAGGCTTCTCAATGTGTCAGTTTGTGCAAAACTTTTATCACTTTATTGTTGTCAGCTCTAAGTTCCAAGGACCTTCACATTCTAAAAGGCAACTGACACCCTTCTCTGAAAACATATGCCATTGCACTCCAGCAGGAGGCTTTCTTGCCAGTCCAGCCAACGACACTGGGCGCTGGGCTAACGTTGAACTGCCGCACCTCAATTCGAGTGGTTCTTCGGCTTGTCGAGCCAAAGCAGAAATGCATTTAATAACATTGGATGGCACATTGAATAACCTGGGTCGAGTCTGCTCTTTGCCGAGCTATCCAGCTGGCTAAACTATCGTTTCTTAATTAGAACCATTTGGTCCAAAATCCCTTGTTGTTTTGGGGATGAAACAGTATTAGATTCATATTCTGGGCGTCCTTCCCTTCATTATTAGCTGACCCTAGTTTAAGGACACTTGCAGGAAACACATTTGCCTGCATAAACGTTCATTTGTTCATAAATTTTGAGGGAGTGGGTTTTGACAATAATAATTTGTCCTTACATTTTCGAAAAGCAAAGCGTGCGATCTTTTTTTAGGGGCAGTGGCTTTTTGTCTCGACAATATTAAGGCTCACGGGAGAGTGAGGAGGTGATGGAGGGTAAAAAGGTAACAGAGATAAAGAGAAAACTATTAGATACAATAATCAAGATAATGAATGAATAGGACAAAAAAGGAGAGAGAAAGAAGGGGAGGAAATGCGAACCTGCAATTAAGAGGGTTAGGTTCGGTAGGCTTAATTGTGATAGAAAATATTGCAGGAAGGGATGAGAGATTACAGGAGATGATAGTGCACTACCTGCTTGAAGCCCTGCAGGGTTGAAAGTGATTAAACAGCCTCAGGAAGATAGTTACACAAATGAGAGAAAACAGGAACAAAAGAGATTAGGTGTGCTGTCAGCCTTTATTTTGGGAGTTGAACAAGAAGGGGATTGCTGGAAGTACACGGTCATCCTAGAGGAGCTTAGGATTGTCGAAGGGCAGGGAACATAATGGAGATAGATCAGAGAGTTGTTTTAAAAAAGCCCCAGATCTGCCTGCAATGAGAAAGCAATAGGCCTTGTGCTTTGGCTTCATTATGTGAGATTGCAATAACGTTGAGAGCTTTAACTTCTTCAGATTCCAAGAGAAAAATATGTGATGCTTGGGTGCTAACCCATAGCAGAGAATACTACTCCATTGACTATTACCAAAGGCCTTGTGGACTACGAGTAGTTCCAGCCTTTTCCGAGGAACAAAATGGAACAACGGAAGATACCCGGACTTCGGCTGGCTTTGGAGGCGAGCTTTACAATGTGGTTAGTCCAGAATAGGTCATGGTTGAAGGAGAAGTAGGTTCCAGGGACTGTAGAAATAGATTGCTGACAATGGAATCAGATAGGTGGATTAATTGAACTATCCTTCAGGAGTGACAGTATGATACTGAAAAACATGTTCCCTTTATTAGTACAGCATATAATTAACAAGTTAGGTCACCAGATCAACATCAGGTTATTTGGACTTGAGTAAAGCATCAAGAAGATTTATGTTTGAAGCTGGAGCAAAAAAAAAAACATAATGCAGGAGTGCACCATGGCAATGTTGGGCCAAATGGCCAAATTTCCTTGTTTGAGGTCGGTTTATCCTCAGTCTCATGTCGAGAAGTCTGTTGTCTGTCTTTATTCTAACTGGTACACACATACAGAGAATTTACTCATTTTAATAGACCTAGAAACACCAGCTCCCCCACTATGGTGACCTGCTTCTGGAAGAAACCATACCATCATGGATAGGGAGGGATTTTTGTCCCATCAACTGACACGTGGTACCCCCAGCACAATTGCAAAATTTTGTGGAGCCATACAGGAGAAAATCGTAAGTTGGCTCCTCACCCTTACATGGGAGTGGGGGGGTCACAATTTTTTCCATGACCTCACCCTGGGCACCCAGCGCATGTGCATTATTTGGTGGAGATTGACCAAGGGATATGAAATTAAAGAAAAGGCTAAACATACAGAGCCAATAGGACAAGTGTAGGTTCTGCAAGGAAGAAACAGAAAGCACAAGTCACCTCCTATCTGGATGTAAAAAAAAGTCATATCAGAACAGATGTACACACAAAAGCACAACAAAGTATGTCGAGAAATCCACTGGCATATCTGCAAAAAAAATAATATCCCAGTTCCGCAAAACTCATGGAAACATGAGCCAAAAGCAATCATTGAAAATTAGAAAATAATGCTCACGCACAACCTGATAATCCCATCCAGCATGAACACAGAAAACAAAGCACTGTGTCTGGACATAGAGCTCAGATACAAAAATTATCCCTGTGTGGGGGTGACGGCCATCTTTATAATACCACAAGTTTTCAATGTTTAGTTATGACCGAAGACTACTGCGCAGATCAAACTGCGCAGTTTGGTTAAAGATGACTCAGCATTTTGGCGCACGCGCACGAAATTACATTTTGAAAATAAATGCCGACGTTTACATTTCGGGTTTTGAAACTTTTGCACCTTCGGCGGAAAATGTATAAATATACAAGGTCAGCTGCTATGCAATGACACCATTCACTAACTTTTACCATGCCCAGTAGAGAATATATAGCCTCCTGAAGGTAGGGCAGTTTTTGCAAACTCTGAAGTCACGTGACGCGAAAACGAAAGTGAAATTCGAAAATCCGTCCAGACTAAATTTAGATATCGTCCCATGCATTCATATGCCACAATCAAATTCAAGATCGCTTGAGAAATGTAGGAGGAGATAGATTTTGAAAATCGTCATTTTCGCATTTTTTGCCAACTTTGAAGTCACGTGACACGAAAACGAAAGCGAATATCGAAAATCCAGCCTGACCAAATTTAGATATTGTCCCATAGATTCATATGCCATAATCAAATTCAAGATCGCTTGAGAAATGGCGGAGGAGATAGAATTTGAAAATCGTCATTTTCGCAACTTCAAAGGCCTCGTGACCTTGACCTTGAAAGTCATAACATCGTGTACGTCTCATCGACCTCTATCAGGATCACTAATGACCAGATCTCCCGCTTCAACTTCATTGTGAACGGACGGACGGACATCGACACCCATATTATTAGGTCATGCTCGAAGAGATGACCTAAAAAGGACAATAAGGCATTGCTAATTGAGATTTCAGTATGCAGTGATTTATTTTTGGACTAAATTCTAAATAATGCAGAAACCAAGAAAATGACCAAATATCAAGACCTCAAGAATGAAGTGAAAGGATCATGGAAGCTGAAGAATGCCAAAGTTGTCCAAGTGATAATTGGAGTAACAGAAATAATTTAGAAGAACTTCACAAAGATCCGACAAACCATCCCTGGGAACATTACCACAAAGAAACCACAGTTGGAGGTTGTCTGGGGCTCAGTACGATCCTCAAAAGAGCCCCCGGGGCAACACCCTGAGAACAACACAACTTCACAACTTAGCCCATGAATCATGATCCTTCACCGAAACGAAGATGGCTACTTTGAGTCTGAGGAGGGCTCCGTTCCACCTTCTGAAGCCTGAATTATTAAGATAATCAACGACACACACAACACACAACACACAACACACACCATATACTGCATACATATTGTTGCGGTTCTCGGAACCACATGCATACAACAGATAGGTGTCCCGAGAAAGTTATGCCATTAATATACGTGTAGATAGACCCCTTCCTTTTGTTTAGTGGGAAGACAAGGGAGTGCGTTGCGATGGTCTAATAGTTAGGATTATTAAATCATTTTCCTCTTTTATTTTATTGGTTCACAAGTGCCAGCCAGAGTGACCACTATATTTGTTAACCTCCGCCATCGAAGATGGAAGGAGGTTACTGTTTACACCCCTTTCTGTTTGTTTGTTATCTTGCCAAAACGAAGTTTTTGCAAGATATGTTAATCAGCTTGTATGTTTTTTTTTTGTTTTTTTGTTTGTTTGTTTGTCTGTAATCACGTATCGATCACTCTGCAGAGCACAGTTATCGTTGGAAATTTTTGTAAGTTCGCATATCAGAATCCTATAGAGGTCCCTTTCAGCGCATAAAATTTTCAAGGTCAAGGTCAAAGGTCAAGGTCACTTTGTCGCAAATCAGGGGAGTCGACGAAACCCTTATTTTTTGAGTAATTTTGATTGGATCGTCTTCACACTTCATGGGAATATAGTTCATGGTCTGGCGCTCAGCTGATTAATTTTTGGTGGCGATTGGCCTTGACCTTCATGGTTAGTGCTGGAGGTCTAAAGTTTTTGACCCCAAGGTAAAATTTTGAAATCTTAGGTACCATATCGTGAAATACCTCAAATTGAATACCTCGATGAGTGCTTTCTTGATATGTCAAGCTTGAGACATTATGACGTCATTTGGTGACGTTATGAGGCAAAAGCATATTTTTCATGGTTACTCTGTAGAACGATTCTCATCGGAATCTCTCGTAGGCAGATATTCCTCAAGGAGTCGCTCCTGGTGGATAGCAGGAGCGACTCTGTTCACCTCAGTGTGACCTTAAAGAAGTCACATGTGGTCACCTTTTGGCAAGATACGGGTCACCCTGCGGGTGACTGGTTTTTATTTATGTGTTTGTTTGTTTGTAAACAGTATTACGGAAAAACTCCTGGACGGATTTCGACGAAACTTGGTGGAAGGATTAGGTATAGTCCAAGGATCATGCCTTTAGATTTTGGACTTGGTCCAAAGTCCAATATGGCCGCTATGGCGGCCATATTGGTCCAAAGTCCAATATGGCCACTATGGCGGCCATTTTGAAAAAATATTTGAATTTTTGTTTTTGCATTTCTACATGTTTTAAGTGATTTCCAACCAAAAAAAAAATTTTTGTTGTTGGAAAAAACCCCAAATTTTGCAACTTTTTTTCAAAAAAATTTCGATATTTGAAAAATATTTGAATTTTTTTTTTGCATTTCTACATGTTTTAAGTGATTTCCAACCCCCCCAAAAAATTTGTTAGAGAAAAAAAAAAAAAACTAATTTTGCACCTTTTTTTTCAAAAAAATTTCGATTTTTTTTTTGGCATTTCTGCATGCACGTCGATCTAGTTTAGTTTATTCAATAGTGGTTCAGTTGAGTCTGATCCGTTTTGACCTACAAGGAATCGGATATCAGGTTCACTTAAGTGACCCAGCAGTATTGGCGGCGGAGGTTTTGCACTCCACCGAGTGCTCCCCCCCCCCGCCCCCCGCCCCCTCTAGTTATGTCTGTGTGTCTGTCTGTCCAGAGCATAACTCCGTGGACTTTGATCCGATCTTGATGAAACTTGGTTATGTTTTCGATATCAATGTCGAGTTGTGTTTTCCTGGATGAGGGCGTGCTTCACCCATTGTGGGCGGAGCCATGCCCAAAAAAATAGCCATTTTTAGGGGGTAGCCGGATTAAAAAAATCTATCTTCCCCTCGGGAATTGACTGAATGGAATGAATGGGTTCTTCGGTATTTGAATTGCAAAATGAATTATTTTAAACTTGTCGTTGTCCGATTTTTCATTTTCATCCCAAGGTCAAGGTCACAAGATCAAAAACTTAGAAAATTGCGAATTTTGACATAAAAATCATACGACCGCCCAAAGATCGGAGTGAGAGCTCGGATGCCAATATTTTTTATGCATAATCTTGAGGTCATTCCCCACCTAAAGTCTTCAAACCATTTTGCTCTATCTCGAACACCTCGCCCGTGGCGCCCCCTTCAAGTTTGTTTTAATGCGGATTTCATCAAAGTATGGATAATCCGAGGAGTGTGAAATGCCATATAGCCTATATGACGTTATGTTGTTCCTGGAATGTTCCAGAGGAAGTTTTGCACCAAAGGTCATAATCCTGGACCTTTGACCTTTAAAGTTCACAAAGGTCAAATTTTCAAAGTTGTGGGAATCGAACCGGGTTTTCAACCTTCTTCGACGAACTAACTCCAATAAGCTATAGCACGTATCCTGTTTCCTTATTTTAATGTCCACAACATTGTTTTGTGACCTTCAAAGGTTATGCAAAGGTCAAATTTTGAAAGGAGTTGAACGAAACTGGATTTTCGACATTTTGCAGCAAATAACCTGTCACTCGTACCACATCATGTTGATCATTTTTATAACTTGGTCAAAAATTATCACATTGTCTCATCCTTGACTTCTGAAACAATCGACATCGTCAAACACCGCTCATGGACCATTGTCGTCTTCAGACTTTCCCCACTCTTTTTCTTTTCTTCTCTGAGGTAAATCTGCCTGCTTGCCCCCTCGTCTCGTCTACCATAACCGTGCATCAACGTCGACCCGAAACCAGACATGTGAGGCGAGTCATGTATGCTTTAGCACCCAGGTGGGCGGGCTGTGGCGGCGTCTGCCTGAAGCCCGGCCCAGGCTGGCGGGCCACGTGGGGGGTCGGAGCCAGTCTGAACGCCCGACTCGGGCGATGACGTTGAATTCGGCATGGCCCCTCCCCCGAGCTCCGGGCTCTATAAAACACAGAGAAATCCTCCGTGTAAGTGTGGTGTTGAGAAATGTTGTGTTCGGTGTGGGTGGGCTCACACGGAGTGTTCCTGCTATTTGACTCCGCCCATGTCTCGCCTCGACGAACCGCCTCCTGCCTGGTCCCACCTACTGCTCCACCCTCACCCTCTGGACACGATCTCCACACGTGCGGCTGTGTCCAGAAAAACGTGACTATTGTCAGGTACCGTACCACGGAGCACCGCCCCCACCGAAACACCCAGGTACCGAAAGCTATAACCTCAACCCCCTCCCTCCCTGGTTGCAAAAGTCCTCTTTTAATTGGGGTTTCTTTTTCGGTGTGTGTGTCTGAGTGTGCTGGAACCTGTGTGTTAAGTAAGCCGGTAGAAGATCCTTATTGTTGTTACTCTTATTAATCTCGCGTCAAGTCTGCACTGTGTCTGCTTTAGTAAGTTGTGTGTATTATTGTCACACCCAAACCCTCTCTCTTTTGCTGTGTTACATATCCAATAAATCTTTGTCGTACCACATGCTTTCCTTCGCTTGCTGTTAATAAATAATTGTCATTAGGAATGTTCCCAGCTCGCCTTTGTCAGTTCTCCCATTGGTCCAGTATGGTTCGAATCTAAGTTTAGCCGGGTCTTTATTCCCAACGATCCGTTCCTACTTTAGCCGGTACGTCCTTGGCAGTGTGGCTCGGCTGCATCCGATCCGGTAGAGTGATCCGGTTCAGACAAAGCATACGGAGGGCGTGGTTCCCCAGTGGTTAATTAGGTGACACGATTCCATATGCAGGAGGACCCTTGGTCATGCGGTTGAGTTATTGGCATTTACGGTTGGATAAGCGACCCGCCGCGTCACAGAATTATCCGTGAGCGATGGTCTACAATTCCAGGGAGTCTGGAGGGAATCGACGTAGCTTCCCCCACCTCGTGGTCTTCTCACCCGACCCCGCCGGCCAGCAGGTGGCTGGTGGCTGGTGGCTGGATCATGGTTTCAGCGCCCACAAGCTCATCGCTGGTCTTGGTATTCCAACGCTGGCGGTGTGGCAAAAGAGATTGACCATGTACTGATTGATGGTTGCTGGAAGATGATCCAGAATTGCAGGGTCTACTGGAGTGCTCAGTTCCTCAATACTGACCACCAGCTTGTTGTAGTAACTCTGAAGTTTCAGCTTAAATCCAGGAGAATGGTACCATCCCAGCCGAGGCTGGGTGTTGGCAACTTCAAGGATGAGAGGGTAGCTGAGGAGTTTGCAAACAGGCTGAGTGGAGACTTTGGGGGGTCTGGGTGCTTTGGGAGATCCTGAAGAGTAGTGGAGTTCCTTCAAATCACTGTACTTGATGTTGCCAGAAGATGTCTTGGAACTCACCATAGGGCAAATAAGAATTTTGTCTCTCAAGGGACATTGGATACCATTAACCAGAGTCGCAGGGCCAGGCTGAATAGTACAGCTGAGCTGTTCAGAGAGCTGAGGCGTAAAACTGCATGTGCACTTAGGGTGGACAAGGAGGCCGATGTGGGAGGATTCTGTGAGGGGGTAGAGCATCACCTGTGGTCAAGTGATTCTCATCCTGCTTACAGGGGAATTCGCACATTGCGTTCCTCCAAGCCCATCCCTCGGCGAACTGCAGTTGAGCAGAGTGTGGTAGGCTCTTGACAAAGGAGTCCAAAGTGAAGGCCCACTGGGCCAGTTACTTTGGGCCGCTGTACCAGGCTGATCCACCAGCTGTTGGGATGGATGTCAGGGGTGTTACAATCTCTATTGCTGATCCTCCAATCAACTGTGGTTCATCTTCGTTAGTGGAAACACAGGCTGTGGTGAAATGTGGTATGGGGTAAAGCTCCTGGGACCCGGGGCATCCATGCTGAACTTCTCAAGGCTGGTGGAAATTCTGTACTCGTGTCGTTGCATGTAGTTCTGTGCCCTGCCTGGAAAACAGGCATCATCCCATCTGATTGGAAGAGGGGCCTTGTTGTCCCTCTCCGGAAAGGCAAGGGTGATCGCCAAGACTGCAACAACTACCGAGGGGTGACGCTGCTCTCAGTTCCAGGAAAGGTCTTTGCTTGGGTAATTACTGATAGGGTTTGCCACCATCTGCTTGAGCACCAGCATCCAGAGCAGTCAGGCTTTACACCAAAGTGGTTAACAGTTGAGCATATCCTTGCTCTTCGGGTCCTCATCGAACGCAGACAAGAGTTTCAGCAGGGGCTGCTTGCAGCCGATGTTAATCTCTGTAAAGCATTTGATTCAGTGAATCGGGATGCCCTCTGGAGGATTCTTGGTCTTCGTAGGGTGCCACCAAAACAGATCAATCTGATGTCTGAACTCTACTCTGGTACTGAGAGTGCTGTGAAGTGTGGTGGTACCATCTCTGACTTATTTCCAGTTGTTACTGGAGTTTGTCAGGGGTGTCTCCTGGCACTCACACTTTTCAGCACTTGTATGGACTGGATTCTAGGGAGGATGTTGGAGAGATCAAGCTGCGGTGCTTCGTTTGGGAATGTCAAGTTATCTGACCTTGATTTCGCAGATGAGGCAGTCAACTTTGCGGAGACTTTAGATATCCTTTTGGAGACCCTCAAGGTGTTGAATAATGAGTCGGAGCCACTGGGATTATGGTTTGATTGGGTCAAAACTATGATCCAGGCTTTCATTGACATATTGGATGCTGCTGTCCTGTCTGTACTTGTTTGTGGTGAGGCTGTTGAGGTCACAGAGTTTCACTTACCTTGGCAGTGATATTCACGTCTCTGCTGGCTGTGAGCCAGAGGTCAACAGACGTCTGGGTCGGGCCTGGGGGAGTCATGGATTCACTGATTCATGGGGTGTGGTGCTGCCAGTACCTGTGCGGGAGGCCGAAGGTCTGAGTCTTCAGGTCCTTGGTGCTTCCAGTCTTGCTCTCTGGATGTGAGACTTGGACTGTGACCAGGGATCTGAGACGGAGACTAAATTCCTTTGGTACCAGGTCTCTTCGGAGAATCCTTGGCGATCTCTGGTCGGACTTTGTGTCCAACGAGTGGTTGCTGAGATAGATTCAATTGAGATTTATTACCTGCATAGTCTGTGAGCATCAGCTGCGGCTGTATGGGCATGTGTCTCATTTTCCTGATGCTGATCCTGCTCACAAGATTCTTTCAGTGAGGGAGCCTCGTGATGGAGGAGGCCAATGAACCGACCATGTGCCCCGTGGTTGCAGCAGGTTTATCAGCATCTCAAGGAGATGGGGGATGGCCAGATGGAGACCCCTGGAGTACCGGCGAAATGTGGACGCAGCGATGCACTGCTCCCATACCTGACCTGACCTGACCGCTCCCTCGGGGGATAAGTGGTGAGGAAGGCTTTAACAGAAGTGTGATGGCGCTTGACCTGGGAGCTCGCTATTTAACCCCATCTTGCAAATGACTCACGGACTTCAGTTCCACTGGAGTTCAACAAAAGTTTACTGGATTTCACTGGAGTTAAACCACATTCACAGCTCTATCTTCAGTGACGCATTTCTTCACTTGACTCATGGAGCTTCAAACCACATGCTCTATCACAGCCTTATCTTCAATGGGGTTTCACTTCTTTTAACCATGGGACTACTATCATCGATCCCCTTTTGGTGAGCAGCTTATTCCCATCAGCACTGGCCATTTATGACATCCGAGTCACTGAGTGAATCAAATTATTTTGTGGACACAACACCGAAATAGTCCACTGGTGATAAGCTTCTGCCATTTCTTGCTTCTTGTTGAACTTGTTACAGCAGTATTCACCTGTACTCAAGCTTATCAACTTGTGGGACAATTTCATTCCATCAGGACCATACTCTGTGCAGAGCGTTGGTGCTGCCTCAGCAGTCTCCTTGGCTATTGGGCACAATCCTGGACGGGTCGCCACTCCGACACAGTAAACCAGCAAGCTGGCACTCATTTTGTCGACCTCGGAAGGATGACAGGCAGAGTCAACCCCACCTGGTATTAATTCAACATCCAAGGGAGATTTGAACTCAGGATCCTCGGATCCCAAGCCCACCACCCTAACCATTTAGCCAACACCAGGCATGTGGGACAATGCTCAGACTGGAGGTAGGGCTTTCAACCATTTCTGAGAGAGACATATCAGCAAGCCTCGAGCTGAATGACTGAGATGGATTCCAAACTGATGGTCAAGAGATCAGGCTGTTTGAAAACCAAAAAGACTTGACATCAACAGGCAATGATGGATTCCAGAACTTTGCTTGAAATTGGAAGCAAGCTAACTAGCCTAGGATTAAGAGGATCTCTTTTTTACATCCTTCTTGTGAATGGGAGTGAGGTTGATGGATTTCATCAAATGAGAGATGGCCAAAGGAGAAGGATAGGCTGAAGAGTGCAAGAACGGGAGAAACAAGAGCAGCAGAGCAAGATTTGAGAACATGGACACTGTGCAATCTGGGCCTGTCACCGAAGCAGGGTTGAGCCGAGTCAGAACTTGCTTTATATTCTCAGGTGAGAATGTAAGAAAGTAAGTTTTACTGTGGGTATGAGGGGGTTAATATCGAGACAGGGTGGTAATTTTACAAAGCTGGGTGGGTGTGGTACACCACATTTGAAGGCAAACACACATTAAACATTCTGCCTTGTCCAGAGTAGAGTCTGTGATAATGTTTGAGGTGGGAGAGGGATTGGAAGGGGAATATAATCCAGAAATGGATTTGACGAGGTACTACCATGACTTTAAGAATGGAGACAGGTGTGAAACCTCAGCCTGAAGAATTTGTGATTTCAGTAATGAGGTAATTTGTCCCAGAATGCTTGACACACAGGTACAGAAACCCCAAGAAACAGCGTGTTCGGGGCACCCTAAAATATATCGTTCGTGCCAAATAAGAATTGTTACCTAAAATGGCTCACAAAGAATGAATGACTGGTTTAATCATCAAAATATCATACAGTTAAAGGCCCGGTCACACCTTGACGTTTTAGCCAACGTATGCCGATTTTTGAATTTTTTTTTTCTAAAACGCTGGCACACGTTGAATACGTTATGGGTAAGTTTTGATAACATTGAGAGCACGCTGAAAAACACTGCCATACGTCGTTGTACGTTGGCTTTAAACGTTGTACTTTTTGGTTGTCCTCAAATTTTTTCATGCTTGAAATTTCACGACGTATGCCGGCGTATGACTCACACGTTCTGCTACGCTGGCCACAAGTTGTATGCACGGTCTGCGATCGTTGACAGACGTCAACACATGCTACTTGTAAGTTAATCATAAGTTGAGACATGCCGAGGTAATGTTTAGCGTACCCGAAACTTATTTCTAACCTATGATTAACGTGTTGTTGGCACGTTACGCGATCGTTGCCACACATCGACAGACGTTACTTTTAAGTTACTCGTAGGCTGAAAGACGTCGGTATAATGGATCGTCCTTGCGTCAGCGTCCACGGCCACGGCCAGGACACTTATTTGCAGCATTCTTCAAACTTTTCTTCGGCATGACGAGGATGTTCACACTTCGATGTCTAGCTTGGCTATGATTCCAATTGTCCATCGGCAGCGTCTATTTAAAATAGTCGAGTTTGAGCGTTTTAACACGTTCAGAAGAAACGCTTCAAATTTCCAAACCCCAGCGTCAAAAAACAAAGGCGAGAGACAGCAATTTAAATCGTTCATTGTAAACAATGAAAATAGCTGAGTAGTACCGTTTAAAAGTCGGTGAGTGTAAAAAAAAAAAATCCAATTGTTGAGCGCAAGCGTCTACTTTCAATTGTGGAGATGCAGCCATTTAAATCGTTGAGTTTATCATTTAAATCGTAAAACGCAAGGACGATCCATCATAACCCACACCCTCCCCCTCACACTCACCTACTACTGCCAACATGAACAAACTGCTACTATTACTAATACTGATACTAATACTGATACTGTTACTGCTGACATGGACATCGACTCAAAAAGGACTCGAAAACACTGTTGGGTTCCCCTTTTATGAGCAGCATTTTTACATACCAATTCCCAAAACCTCTGGGAACACGTCTTTATATGGAAGTTGTAAGCTAGAAACACGTTCATTTTTTTTTTTTGTCGACCGGAAGACGTCATTGGAATACCTCTACATACGTCGATGTGTGTTGGGACTACGTAAAGAATTGGTTCAAAGCACGTCAAACATAAGTTAGAAATAATTTTCGCGTAAAAAAGACATTACCGCGACGTGTTTCGACTTATGAGTAGCTTATAAGTAGCCTTTGTGGACGTGTGTAAGCGTCCACATATCGTGTGTAAAACTTATCCCCATCGCATGCGGAACGTGTGTCATATGTCGAGTACGTCGTAAAATTTTGAACATGTTTAAAATTTCTTGACGTACTCTACTTACTACGACGTATGATAGCGTACTTTAGCGTTCTACTCACGTATACCAAACTTACTCATACCCTATTTGACGTGCCCCAACGTTTTAGACACATTTTTCTTAGGTCGGCATACGCTAGCAAGATCGCCAAGGTGTGACCGCGATGTTGTCACTTCCATTTCTACGGCAGTTATGATTCGAATCGTTGTGCGTCAGCCTTTTAATAGGCTACGTCACGACATCGTCGGCGATGCGTGCAACGCGCTATACCTAAGTTAGACTATCGTTGGGCATCGGTTGTGTAGGCCGACAACAGGTTCAGCATTCGTTGGTATAAGCTATCTATAACACAACGAAACGTTCTGTGTCCGTTACCAATGTGTTATACGTAAGACCAAGTCGCTATGAATACGTCCGAATCTTTAAAAAAAACATCAAAAGTTCAACGTAAGCCAGCGTTTTAGATACATTTTAATACGTTGCCATCGCTGGCTAAAACGTCAAGGTGTGACCGGGCCTTAAGGTTGAATTGCCAATGATTTACAAGATAAAACCAACTAAAGGTTAAAACATAATCATAACTATAAGGGCACTCGGTGGAGCGCATACCTCTGCCACGTAATGACTGATCCAAGAGAACATATTGGGCCCATTGCATTTTTGAAATATCATACGAAACAGTACAATATCATTTTGGGCCCTGTCTCTCAATGGTGAAGAATCATTTTAGAAATTAAATAATTCTCGTGTCCAGACCCAGATTCAGATTCTTCAACAAAATTGAATAAATCACTCCTTTCCACACACCCAAGGTTTCCACCAAGTTTCGCCGAATCCGTCCACAACTTTTTGAGATATCATGCGAATTTATCGTTTTTGGCCCGATCTATCAATCGTGAAAAAAATCACTTAAAAATTTCATTCGCCGGATCTGGATTCAGATCTTCACCAAAATCTAATCAGTTCGTCGTTGTCACAAACCCAACCTGCCCAACAATTTTTCATTCTGATTCGTCCATAACTGTTTGAGATATCCTCTACACAAATAAATAGACAAACAAACAGACAGACAGAAATGGGTGAAAACACAACCTCCCTCACCTTTGGTGGTGGAGGAAACAAAGCAACATGTGAATCAAACTAAAATAGCATTATGTCATCATTCAGCAGTTTGATAATGCAGTACATGGCATTGCACTTTCTCAGTAGCCTTCAGTTCTACATTTCATTTCACAGAATCACGATGATGTCGTTGTCTGTGTAATAATTAATTATTTTTCAGGTAACCAGTCTGGAAATCTACTGTGCAAAGAAGATACAAAGTTGTTCATGGCATTCCTGTTGAGAGTTGAATTGGCAAGTACTCAGCGCATGATTGTAGGATTCATAACTCGTCGCCAAGGTAATCCTCAGTACTCGTTTTTGCAATGCTTCAGTCACAACTATATAATCTGTTGTGTCAAGGAAGAATGCCATATTGGACAACAAAATTTCAACGTAGGTCTGATGTACGATCTTCTGTTGGAATATGGAACTTCTTCAACAATCTAAGCATACACAACTTTCTTGAAACCTTTGAGGCAATAAAGTTTGTGTGATTCGCCCACTTGAGATCATTGCTAATTATAAAACCCAGCAATTTAGCCTGCTGACTTTCCTGTAATTGGACATTATTTAGTTGGATCCATGATGCAGGGAGCTGACGGCGAGTGAAAGAAACCCACATGACCTGACACTTAGCATGGTTAAGTTTCATATTGGAATCCGTATGCCACTGTTGTAATTGCATTAGGATTGACTGCAGGTCTTTCCCTGCCAACATTAAGTCATCCGCATCTTTCAATCTCCTGTCAGATGATTGAAGGGCATTGTTGATGACAGCTAAAAAAAATGAGCGGTCGCAGAATTGTTCCTCATAGGACACCACCTGTTACTGTTAAAGGTATAAAAGTTGTCCCTTATAACGTACTTGCTGAATGTAGTGCAAAAGAAAGCTGCACACCCATTGGATCAGAGGTCTTGCTCTCGTAATGTGTAATTTATTAATATATACTCTGATTCACCGAGTTAAAGGCCTTGGCATAATTGGTCAAAACAAGAGTAGAAATTGAACCAGGTTTGTCAACACTAGCATACAGGAAATAGAGTTGTACAAGATAATGGGTTGAAGACATACCTGCACGGATCCCAAATTGGTGAGTGTCAATGTTAGGACCAATGTTGACCATAAGCCAATGATACACAAATGACTGCAAGCTCCACAAAATGATCAGTTAACACAATTGGTCTCAATTTGTCAAGCGCTGGTGGTGTTTCCTTTAGTAAAAGCATGACTATTGATTCTCTCCATCAACACAAATTTGCTAAAAGAAGCCAAAAATACTTGGAAAAGTACTGGAGAGAAAGAGGTGTGCCTATGCATAATAAAGGAGTTGGATAACTTTCTCTGTTCAATGAAAGTGCAGCTGCTTGTATTGCAAACTGTCGACGATGTAGGCCGGTGCAAGGCTCGAGTCGATGGGGTACCCAAATACAGTGTCCTCTACACCACTCCTTGGCTTTTTTCACAAGATCTTGGCTATTCGTTGTTCACCTTGGCGTCTTGGTTTTCTATAGGTTTTCTATTATCATCGCTTTTCCGAAACCTTGTGAATTCTTGACTTTTTTCATTGGCTCACCTTGGCAGTTATGAAAATGAGGAGTGGTCACACTGCCCAAATATCCAATGGATCGCCAACAGTAAGTAGACTTTGAACCTTGGGGAGTGTCTCCTGTGAACATGGCAGGAAAAACATCATGGAGTAATTGAATGGAGCAGGAATGGAGCAACAAAACCACAAATGGAAGCCAAGCTAGAGAGGAAAGAGTTGAAGAACTTGAAGGAGGCCTTGTTGAGTGCAGCAGGTAAAGTGTTTGGTTAAAAAAAACAAAAAAAACTAAAGAGTTCATAGAATATGATACCCCACACATGGTTCAGGTATACATCAATTTTAATAAAACAGTGATTTTAAAGATTGTTTAAAAATAAACCAGAAGTTCAGGGCTACTGAAGCAGTCTTATACTTCTTCTTTCGGCTGCTCCCGTTAGGGGTCGCCACAGCGGATCATCCATAAGATCCGCATACTGATTTTGGCACAGGTATTACGCCGGATGCCCTTCCTGACGCAACCCTGGTCGCCTCTTAAGACACTGGGATAAGGTTTGGGTTTCGCCATGATTCCGGGCTGCCCTACAACCTCTCATAGCATGGCCCAGCAAAGAGCAGAGTGTCCGTCCTCAAGCGATCCTCCAACCCAAGCCTCCGAGTAGCCGGATTACAGGCGCACGCCACTACGCCCGGTCTGAAGCAGTCATATACATCACCCTTATACATTGTAATAAGACAACGTTGAGTTACAGTTTAGGAGATGGAGGCTTTATTGATCACCATATAATGTGGCGTCAATTGGCATTGTACATAGCCATATCAGCGACCTCATCATCACCCCAATACTGCACCCTTTCACATGTCACGCCCACTCATCATTATCATCATCATCCATATTGATCTTTCTTGGGCCGTTGGCCTCATGATGAAAATTTTCATGGACGGGTTTCACAAAGTACATTTGTGCAACACAATGCCTATTTTAAAGATGCGAGTCACAATCCTAAAAACAAGCAGGTAATACAAAATATAAATTCCATTTCATGACAAAAAATGGTTTCGGTTGCAGCAGGAAAGTGCATATCTTGAAAAAGGGATGTGGGAGGTACCTTGACAGCCCTGCCGCCACCCAAGCCACTTGTGAAACCAGCGGAGCAACCGTCTTTGGCTCAACTCAAGTCAAGCGAAACCCATGTGAAGCACTGCCTCCTTTGCCTCACCCCATTCGCAGTAAGGCCCAAGTCACATTTGCTCTACAGTGAGGATACGCGGCCATACGCCCTCTAAATTGACAGAAATGTGTGGTGGCCGCATAATTTCTGTGGTGGCCTCAGGGTGGCCCTACGCTATTTGGCTATCTTTTACAGGCTGTAGGGGTCGCTGTGGAATTATAACACGGAGTTATAACTTTTTTCATTTCTACGTTCGCCGTAGCAATTCGACAAGCCGAAAAAAAAAAAAACCTGGTAAAAAAATAATAATAATTAAAAAAAAATGAACCCACTCGTTACCGTCCGCCTGGCCGCACGTTCGCCTGAGGGCCCCCCTGCGGTCGCCTTGCGGGCACCTTGAGGCTACCTTGCGTCTGCCTTGAAAATTCTATGGCCGCCGCAGGGACCCCTTAAGGTCACCGTGTGACATCAAGTCAAAGACCGTAGGCACCCCCACGTTTTCGGTCTCCACAATTTCTAAATACACCGTGCGGCTCCCCAAAAAATAAAAACATATGTGACTGCTACATTGTGTGACCGTAAAAGTACTGCGGCCGCCGTATAATTGCTAGTGGCCGTAGATTTTGGAGACCCCACGGCCGCCGTGGCAAATGTGACTGAGGCCTAAAACAAGCCCAGAAGCGAGACCAGCTCTCCAGCAAGAGATGGAGGATACCACCCACCAATTGCAATTATCTAAGAATGAAGCTCGTCCTACATGTAGTCAGACCTGCATGAAGTGAGCAAGTCCACGTGTGCCGGTGCAGCCAACTCTGCATACAGCATGACAACAAACAGGAAGAAGGCGACCACATGGCCCCAGTTGATGCTTTTGATGAAAGAGCTCGATCAGTACGTTCATCAGGCATTCTCCAAGCACTGCCAGGCTTGCCCACCCCCAACGCTTCATCACCAATAACCACCATCGAGCTCCACAAACAAGTTTCGTGTAGAGCGCTTGCCAGGTGGCTTAAGCACTCCATTGAAAACCGTTGATAAAGAACAGCTGGCTTGGCAAGCACGAGCTAGCTGCTTGATAACTGAACACCCCAGGCACAGCCATGTTGCATGTGCCAAGTTACAAGCAAAAAAATCTCTTGCTACATATCGATTTTTTTAGCATGGTTCCTTTTTTTTTTTGGTCGGTTGTTTTTGTATACATAGTCGAGGCTCGTGGAAAGATTAATACGAATATACTGAATGGATTGGGACACAATAGGACAAAAGGAACAGCAGAGAGAGGAGGGAAACAGCAACAGCAGAATCGAAGGCCAAGACAGAGGGAGGTCGACAAACAATGTATGTGGGGCAGGCGAGGATGCATGGGGTGGACAAGATGGATAAAAACAGGAAACTCTCAGGAGGGAAAACTGGAAATTTGGAAGGAGGGGGGATTTGAGTGAGTGGGGTGGCGGGGGGGGGGTTAACAAGGATAGAGAAGATCATGGTTTTGAATTGGGGATAAGCTGAGATGGTGGTGAGCGGCTGTCTTAAAGACCTAGTGGGAAGATTGACATTGAAGATGATGTGGAAGTTGGATCCACAGGTGGGGAAAAAAGAGGAACAAATGAGTGGAGTTTAGCAGTGATCCTGGATTTAGGTAGTTTCTCTCGAAGGGGGTTGATGGTGGACCATGTGTGCTGGCCTTGGAATCCAACTTTTAAATGTGGTTTGCCCAAGAAACATCATGGCTGATAGTGAGACCCAGGAGTTTGAATGACTGAACTTCCACAAGAGGATAGTTAAGAAAGTAGATCGGAGGGTTTGCCAGATGGTCCTTTTGGAGAGAGATAGGGAGAGTGTGGGATTTGTTTGGATTGAAAGACATGTTCCAAGTGTTTCACAAGCTTCTGATTTTTTTTTTCAAGGTCTGAAGAGAGGGAAGAGGTTGCAGCCTGCTTGTCTGAGGGATGTCATAGCAGAGAGTGGCGTCATCAGCAAATATATGGAGGATTTCTCGAGAGTCAGAGAGATCATGAATGAAGATCATGCAAAGGACTGGGTGCAGAACACTGTCTTGAGGGCACTCCAGCCTTGACAGTGAGAGGAGATGAAAGGATTCTGTTGAGAACCACACATTAGCTATGAGAGTTGAGGAAGTCAGTAACTCAAGAGTAGAGTTCACCTTGGATGCCATAGGCAGAGAGTTTCGAGAGCAAGGCAGGATGCCAGATTGTCTCAAAAGCTCAAGATATGTCCCGAGAGACGGCCCTGATCCCCTTTCTGACATTGAGGACCTCCACCATTGTTGGGTGAATAGAAGCAACATGTCCAAGGTGGAGTGATTTCAGCGTTTTCCAAGAATCTGTGCATCACAACGGCGGAAATCTTGGATTTATGTTGATAATGTTGATATGTTTATGATAATGTGATTTCAAATTGAAATTTTGAGGATTCAATTGAATTCCTTATTCCCCAAAATCATCTTCAAAACAGCAAGTAATAACAATGGTATGGCTCTTTCAGAATTTTCCTGATATTCACGAATTGTGACGGTAGTCATCTTGGATTCTGAGTTTTCCTCAAGTGGGATTTTTTGGGGACTTTACTCCATGGTGTTAGGTAGACATCAAAACAACTTTCCGAAAAGAAAAAAAAAAAATTCAGCTTTCAACATGTTTTTTTCTTGGTTCTAATTGATATCCAGCTCATGCTCTTGTATTAATTATAGATAAGATGATGTGTGAATGATATCGATTGCACATTCATTTTTTTTGTCCGCAAATTTGCAGAGTTCTTCTTCTCCCCCCCCCCCACCCCCCTGTTAACGTATTTTGACATTACACATTGAATAAAGCTCAGCGCACCGTCATTCAACAAAACATCTTGTGACCTCACACTTTATTGTTGTGAAGCCCTTTACCCACACAACGACAGAAAGAACAGGTTTCAACCAAATCTCAGATTTTCCATGTTTTTAACCTTACACACTTTTTGTTAAACATTATTTATATACAGCACTCATATTTTTCCACGAAGTCCATTCTTGAGGATCATAACAGTCTCCTGGAGGCCTGCGTGCATTGGCCAGATTGTCATCTGGTTTAAATAATGTGGAGCTATGCATGCTGAAAATTAATTCCATTCAGTAACATATCCTGGAATGTTGGTCTCCATAGCAACAGTGACTGTACATTGAATAATCAAAATGAGCTGAACAAACATGATTGACGTGTGCAAAAAAAAAAAAAATGAAGTGTAATGCAATGTTTAGTTGAGAGTTAAAACATTTCACCTGTTTTGCTTTCAGCATTTCCTTTGATTTTTAATAGCTGTGGTGTAGAACTTGAGATGTAATGTAATCAAGACTTTTCCATGTTGGACTTTTACTTAGACCAGGGGTGGATCTGGATCCTTGGTTGAGGGGGTGGGAGGGGAGGGGGTGGGGAGATGACGACACAAGTTGTCGAAGTAAATGTGTATTGTATAGTGCCACTTCGAGTTTGAAGGGGTATTACAAGTCATAACTAGAGGGGGAGCACTCGGTCGAGTGCAAAACCTCCGCCGCCAATACTGCTAGGTCACTCAAGTGAACCTGATATCCTATTCATTCAATTTGATGTCCACAGTGCTCACAGAGTTATAGTTTGCAACTTTCCCTTTTAGTTTTAACTTTTACATGCTCAATTCATTCGTCATAACTCGATTCAGGTCAGTTCAGGTATGGGAGCATGTGCCAGAACAGCGCGTCGCTGCGTCCACTTTCCACCGGTACTCCAGGGGCCTCCGTCGGGCCATCCCCCAGGCAGATGCCAGGCCCATCCCCATCTCCTTGAGATAATGGTCAACCTGCTGCAACCACGAGGCACGTGGTCAGCCCACTGGCCTCCTCCACTCACAAGACTCCCCCGCTGAGAGAATCTGGTGAGCAGGATCAGCGTCAGGAAAACGAGCCACGAGTCCATACAGCCACAACTGATGCTCACGGACTATGCAGGTAACAAATCTCATTTGAGTCTCTCTCAGCCACCGCTCGTTGGACACAAAATCCGACCAGCAATAGTCAAGGATTCTCCGAAGAGACCCGGTACCAAAGGAATTAAGTCTTCGTCTCAGATCCTTGGGCAGAGTCTAAGTCTCGCATCCATAGAGCAAGACTGGAGGTACCAAGGACCTGAAGACTCGGACTTTCGTCCTCCCGCACAGGTACCGGCAGCGCCACACCCCATGATCCAGTGAATCCATGACTCCCCAGGTCCGACCCAGACATCTATTGACCTCTGACTCACAGCCAGCAGAGACATGAATATCGCTGCCAAGGTAAGTGAATCGCTCCACGACCTCAACGTCCTCACCACAAACAGACACAGACAGGAGAGCAGCATGCAAGATGTCACAGAAAGCCTGGATCTTCGTTTTGACCCAAGAAACCCATAATCCCATGGCTCCGACTCCTCATTCAGCACCTCGAGGGCCCCAAAAGGATATCTAAAGTCTCCGCAAAGATGACTGCATCATCTGCAAAATCAAGGTCTGAGATCTTGACATTCCCAAACGATGCACCACAGCTTGATCTCTCCGACATCCTCCCTAAAATCCAGTCCATACAAGTGCTGAAAAGTGTGGGGGCAAGTACACATCCCTGACGAACTCCAGTAACAACTGGAAATAAGTCAGAGATGGTACCACCACACTTCACAGCACTCTCAGTACCAGAGTAGAGTTCAGACATCAGATCGATCAGTTTTGGTGGCACCCCACGAAGACCAAGAATCCTCCAGAGGACATCCCGATTCACTGAATCAAACGCTTTACAGAGATCAACATAGGCTGCAAGCAGCCCCTGCCGAAACTCTCGTCTGTGTTCGGTGAGGACACGAAGAGCAAGGATACGGTCAATCGTTGACCTCTTTGGTGTAAAGCCTGACTGCTCTGGACGCTGGTGCTCAATCAGATGGTGGTGAACCCTATCAAGAATTATCCGAGCAAAGACATTGCCCGGCACTGAGAGCAGCATCACCCCTCGGTAGTTGTTGCAGTCTTGGCGATCACCCTTCCCTTTCCAGAGAGGAACAACAAGGCCCCTCTTCCAATCAGTTGGGATGATGCCTGTGTTCCAGGCAGAGCACAAAACTGCATGCAACGACACGAGTGCAGCATTTCCACCAGCCTTGAGAAGTTCAGCATGGATGCCACAGATCCCTGGAGCTTTGCCCCTTTCAACCGGTTCACCGCAGCCTGTGTTTCCACAAGCAAAAGTGGACCACAGTTGATTTCAGGGTCAGCAACAGGGATTGTGACACCCCTGACGTCCAACTCGACAGCTGGGGGATCAGCCTGGTACAACCGCTCAAAGTAACTGGCCCAGCGGGCCTTCACTTCAGACTCCTCTGTAAAGAGCCTACCACTCTCAGCTCTAACTGCAGTGCTCCGAGGGATGGGCTTGGATGAACGCAATGCGCGAATTCCCCTGCAACGGGATGAGAATCATCTGTCCACAGGTGATGCTCTACCCCATCACAGATTCCTCGCACATAGGCCTCCTTGTCCACCCTCTGCACGTACAGTTTTACACCTCAGCTCCCCGAACAGCTCAGCTCTGCCATTCAGCCTGGCCCTGCGACTCTGGTCAATGGTATCCAGTGTCCCTTGAGAGACAAAATTCTTCTTTGCCCTGCGGTGAGTTCCAAGACATCCACTGGCAACATCAAGGACGGTGGTCTTGAAGGCACTCCACAACTCTTCAGGACCCCCCAAAGCACTTAGACCGCCCAAGTGTCCACTCAGCCTGTTCGCAAACTCCTCAGCTACTCTCTCATCCCTGAGCTTGCCAACATCCAGCCTGGGCTGGGATGGTACCATTCGCCAGGATTTAAGGTGCAGCTTTAGAGTTGCAACAACAAGCCTGTGTTCAGTATTGAGGAACTGAGCACTCCGGTAGACCCAGCAGTTCTGGATCATCCTCCAACGACCGTCAATGAGGACATGGTCAATCTCCTTTGCCACACCGCCAGCGTTGGAATACCAAGTCCAGCGATGAGCTTGTGGGCGCTGAAACCATGAACCAGCCACCCTAAGTCCATGACTTCTTGCAAAGTCAAGGAACTTAGTGCTATTCTGTTTCATAGTTCCTGACCCATGGGGACCAACACACGTCTCATAACCATCCCTATCAGTTCCAGTCGATGCATTGAAATACCCCAAGACTAGAAGTGTATCTCGTCTGGGGCACTGATCAACCACAGACTCGAGCGTGGCGTAGAATGTGTCCTTCACGGTGAGGTCACTTGCCTCAGTCGGAGCATATACAGAGACCAGGGAAATGACACCTAAGGAGTGATGAATCCTTAATCTCATAATACGCTCATTGACCGGTGTTACCTCAATTATCATTGGGGTCAGCTTATGAGGGCATGTGCCAGACAGAAATGGATTTTACGTGGGTTTATCCACCAGAAGTTCCAAAATCAGCCGCATTGATAATTTTGGCATGTTTTTTTTGTGGGAAATCACTGATAACATGTAGAAATGCAAAAAAAAAAAAAAAAATCGAAATTTTGTTGAAAAAAAAAAGTTGCAAAAAAGATTTTTTCTCTAAATTTTTTTTTGTGGGGGGGGGGGGTTGGAAATCACGTAAAACATGTAGAAATGCAAAACAAAAAAAAAAATCAAATAATTTTTCAAAATGGCCGCCATAGCGGCCATATTGGATTTTGGACCAAGTCCAAAATCTAATTGCATGATCCTTGGACAATACCTAATCCCCCACCAAGTTTCATCGAAATCCGTCCAGGAGTTTTTCCGTAATACTGTTCACAAACAAACAAACAAACAGACAAACAGAAAGGGGTGAAAACAGTAACCTCCGATCTTTGATGGTGGAGGTTAATTAGAAAGCTGCACAAAACAGCAAAGCCCCTCCGCATCCGCTTTGCACTTAAACGAAACGACAAAAAGGACAGTTAAAAACAAATGTACATTTTATTCATTTGTATTCTCCATATTCTCATCATAAAGGTTTGTTGACGATTTGATGAAGAAAACTCAATCAGCAAAAATGTTATGGCCTGGACAGATAAACTCAAGCTCAACGGTAAATAAATAAAGAAAGAAGTGAATAAAAACAAAGGACGTCTCGTGCTTGACGTGCTGTGGTCGGGTTAATAGGGGCTATTTATAGTCACTCTGACTTTGCCATTTCACATGTTCACCCAATTCTTTATTATTTTCTACAAATTCTCATGATAAAGGTTTGTTGAAAAGTTGATGACAGAAGTTCAAATGGTAAATACAAACATGTCGTATTTTTAATTTTCTGTTCTTAACACAATTCGCTCTCTCTCTCTGACACACACACACACACACACACACACACACACACACACACACACACACACACACACACACACACACACACACACACACACACACACACACACACACACACACACACACACACACACACACACACACACACACACACACACACACACACACACACACACACATTGCTGGAATTATAGATAGATAATAATTAATAATACATTAAATAAGGCACATCTTTCCTTAAATACAACATGTCCACCAACCAGCACGACCATCCCACTCATCTATGGAACAAATTGTTGTTCAAACATTCAAACGGTTATTTATAAACGGGTTTTGTACCTGCTTCCTCGTCTCCTAGCAACCACTCAAATCGGTTTCAATGGAAATTGAATTGTAATCAATTAAATTGAATTCAATTGTAATCAGAAATTACATGCATGTTTAAAAATGTATTTATATAAATATCTCGTTAATAATATTTTTACGACTCATATTGTATTTCACTAATTCTGTTTGGTGTCGTTTTATGATCCTAAAGAAAACTTGTTTTAATCTGCTAACTGTAGCTCACTTTGTTAGTATACTTCTAACTAGTTGTTATAATCTGTTAAGTGTAGCTCATTGTGTTAGCATACATCTAACTAGCTGTTTTAATCCGCTAACTGTAGCTCTCTTTGTTAGTATACGTCTAACTAGTTGTTATAATCTGCTAATTGCAGCTCCTTGTATTAGTATACTTCCAACTAGTTGTTCTAATCTGCTAACTGCAACTTCCTTTGTTAGTATACGTCTCACTTGCTGTTTTAATCTAATAAATGCCACTCCCTGTGTTAGTTTACATCTAACTAGCTATTTTAATCTGCTGACTGTCACTCCCTGTATTAGTATACGTCTAACTAACTGTTTTAATCTGCTAACAGTAGCTGCCTTTGTTAGTATACATCTAACTCACTGTTTTAATCTGCTGACCGTCACTCCCTGTGTTAGTTTACATCTAACTAGTTATTTTAATCTGCTAACTGTAGTATACGTCTTACTAGTTGTTCTATTCTGCTAACTGAAGCTGCTTGTGTTAGTATACGTCTAACTAGATGTTTTAATCTGCTAACTGTGGCTCAATGTATTAGTATACATCTAACTAGTTGTTCTGATCCACTAAATGAAGCTCCCGGTGCTAGTATACCTCTGCCTAGCTGTTTTATTCAGCTAACTGGAGCCCCCTTTGTTAGTATAAGTCTAACTAGCTGTTTTAATCCGCTAACTGTAGCCCCCTTTGTAAGTATATGTCTTACTAGTTGTTTTAATCTGCTAACTCTAACTCTCTTTGTTAGTATACATCTAGCTCGTTGTTATAATCTGCTAAGTGTAGCTCATTGTGTTAGTATATGCCTAACTTGTTGTTCTACTCTGCTAACTTTAGCTCCTTGTGTTAGTATACTTCTAACTAGTTGTTCTAATCTGCTAACTGTAGCTCCCTTTGTTAATATAGGTCTAACGAGCTTTTTTGATCTGCTAACTGTAGCTCCCTTTGTGAGTATATGTCTTACGAGCTGTTTTAATCTGCTAACTGCAGCTCCTTGTGTTAGTATATGTCTCACTAGTTGTTTTAATCTGCTAACTTCAGCTCCCTGTGTTAGCATACATCTGACTAGTTGTTTTGATATATTGACAAGTTCAGTGCTGTTTGTGGTAGCTCTCACAGTCCGAATTATTTCACTTGTGTAACTGTACTATAGAATAACTTATCAGGAATGTTACTGTCCAAGAAAGGCAATCGTACAATATGGAAAGGAAAAGCTTCTCGTTTGTCAAATAATTTGGTGTGAAATTTATTATTATTGATATCGATTTGTAATTCCAAAAAAGAAACTGAAGTGTGAGTTTGGTTTTCCTCTTTTAATTCGAGTTCTTTTGGATATTTATCATCATGAAGCTGATCAAATAAAAACCCATCATTAATTGCTCGTAAATCATCAATGAATCTAAAGATGTTTCCACACCTTCACGCTGTTGTTAGTTTATTCCTGCACACGTTCTGGACCCAATCAGACTCGTACGTGTGCAAGAACCAAATTTACAAAGAAAGGGACCAGATCTGAACACATGGGTATCCCCACTGTCTGCTGGAGTATCTTGGTGCCAAACATGAAGAAACTTGTTCAGAAGAAATCAAATACTTTCTTTAAGTTTCTTGTTTGAAAAACTACATGAACATTGATTTTCCTTTATATACCAGTTTGCTCTTTTTTGGTAAACTTTGATGTGCTTTATTGCACACACGCATGCACGCACTTGCAAAACTCCATCTCTCACTTCGAGGGCGGACGGGCTGATAAAATATCAAAATTCCTCGAAGAAACCCTAGACACCAAAGAAGTGGGGAAATTATCATCTACATTCTATATCTATGTTTGAAATATAAATGTAAGTTGCTGATTGTGTCTGAGCAGGGTAAACGTCATAACCACAGCATGTACAATGCTGACTGCTACCTCATTTTCGAGCTCTTGGGTCCAGACAGTGCATGTGGAGGTTTACAAATATCGATAGGCACTACCAGAGTTTATATATATATATATATATATATATATATATATATATATATATATATATATATATATATATATATATATATATATATATATATATATATATATATATATATATATATATATATATGCGGCTTGGGATCCAAGAGGTCCTGAGTTCAAGCCCCGTTGGGCCACTGAATTAATACACCAGGGGGTTGACTCAGCCTGTCATCCTTCCGAGGTCGGCGAAATGAGTACCAGTATACTGGGCCGGTGTATGACCCGGTTAATATAGGTGTTCTATATCCCTGTGTCGTTAGAGGCGACCATGGTTGCGTCACGAAGGGCATCCGGCATAATACATCTGCCAAATCACTTGGCGGATCATATGGATGATCCGATGTGGCGACCCTAACGGGAGCAGCCGAAAGAAGAAGAAGAAGATATATATATATATATATATATATATATATATATATATATATATATATATACATATATACATATATACATATATACATATATACATATATATACATATATATATATATATATACATATATACATATATACATATATACATATATACATATATACATATATATATATATATATATATATATATATATATATATATCCACAAATTCCTCAGTTAATTATGTAATGTATAGTAACCTTTTTATCAATTTACTTCACCGAGAAACCTATCAGTCTTAACAGTTCATGATGAGTATGCTGTATAGCAGAAAATCAGAGTATATATAATATAGTGTTGTTGATTTCCGCCCGTCCGGCGTGCACACGACCGCCTTTAGCTCAATTGTGGCGGCGCGCGCCCACCGAATGTGGCAATCTATTCGCAGCTTCCGGATCAACGCCGAAACCCAGCTTCGGGTGTTTTTAACACACCATAAACCAGCCAACTCTTGTCCACGTGCTACAGGGTCGATCGCCGAATTGTCGATGTACCTAATTATTCGCGCAGACAGAGATACCGGGAGTTTATACCTTGACGGAGCCTGCACGAAAACGAGCCGCTTAAGCAGCTCATTCCATTTGCGATTGCCGAGCGGTTTTATATTGCCAAGCCCCGTCGGACCAGATGTACGTTTTATCGGCTTATAATCAGCCAGCGAACATTCCGAACGCATCATGGCAGACAATGGTAGAAAGTGACACAACGAGCAGGTTAACATTCAAAAATGGGGACATTTATTTGAAATGCACATATGCAATGAATGGGGGAATGGGGACAAGACACGAGCAAAAACCTACAGCCGATGTCTATTTATTATGTACATGCACTTAATCAGTTTTACTTAGGGACAAGGCGCCACAGACTTTCATGCCAAACCCAAGAAAGAAAGAACCGGGCTCGTGAGCGTTTATAATTTGCTCGGAGCCGGGATGACCGAAGGGACTCCGAGAGACCGAGCGGGCTACCTGGTCACCCTCTTGGTGACTCGCTGGGTCCTGGTTCGGCGACCCTCGGCGTCTTTGCCCGGACCCCCGAGCTCCGTCTGGCTCCCTTGGTCGTCCGGCCTCCACTGCGGCCTGGTCTAGCCGACAACACACTGGAGGAGTGAACGGGCCTCGACTCCGGCTTCCTGGTTGCGCCGGCGAACCTTCCAGTGAACCAACTGCCTGAACTCCGAACTCTCCGGCTCCAACTCAACTCCAACTCAACCCTCCGGACTCCAACACTCAACTGAACTCCACTCCTTCTCGGCGTTCCAGCACGGCTCTTTATCGGGTTCGGGAGGGGGGGGAGTGCTCGCTCTTTCACCTTCGACCCTTCACCCCCGGCTGGCTCTGCCCCTCTCACTTTCGATTGGCCAGCTCCTTCAGAGGGTAAGGCCTTTTTGATCCGTTTTGCAAGTCATGCTTGCATGCAGATGTGGTTTGGAATCACCGGCTTCACGCGGACGTGGTTGACGTTGTTGTCGTTGTCGTTGTTGTTGTTGTTGTTGTTGTTATTGTCGTTGTTGTTAAAATAAAAGATAGAGACAGAATAATGGCCAACTGAAGATGCACAGCCCGGCACATGAATAATTCCCGTTATACATCGGTGGGGAAATCTAACCTGGAACACACACTTATCGACATAACTGATCTTCGGGGAACCTGAATAGTAATCTGTGAATTTCCACAACTGTAACAATATATTGAAAATCTGGAAACCAAAATAGACGAAAATAATGAAAAATCGAAACAGATGAAAATAATGGAAAAAGGGATGTAAGTTGGGAGGGATGCAGACTCGGTGTTGGCGGGGGGAGGGATGCGGACTTGGTGTTGGTGGGGGGAGGGATGCAGACTTGGTGTTGGTAGGAGGGAGGGATGCGGACTTGGTGTTGGTAGGGGGCAGGGATGTGGATTCGGTATTGGTAGGGGAGGGATGCAGACTCGGTGTTGGCGGGGGAGGGATGTGGACTCGGTGTTGGTAGGGGAGGGATGCGGACTCGGTGTTGGTAGGGGAGGGATGCGGACTCGGTGTTGGTAGGGGGAGGGATGCGGACTCGGTGTTGGTAGGGGAGGGATGTGGACTCGGTGTTGGTAGGGGAGGGATGTGGACTCGGTGTTGGTAGGGGAAGGGATGCAGACTCGGTGTTGGTAGGGGGAGGGATGCAGACTCGGTGTTGGTAGGGGGAGGGATGCGGACTCGGTGTTGGTAGTTGGGAGGGATGCAGACTCGGTGTTGATAGGGGAGGGATGCAGACTTGGTGTTGGTAGGGGGAGGGATGTGGACTCGGTCTTGGTAGGAGGAGGGATGCGGACTTGGTGTTGGTGGGGGGGGATGCGGACTCGGTGTTGGTAGGGGGGAGGGATGCGGACTTGGTGTTGGTAGGGGGGAGGGATGCAGACTTGGGATTGGGAGGGGGGATGTATGTCTACTTGGTGTTGGTAGGGGGAGGGATGCGGACTTGGTGTTGGCTTAATGGTTAGAGTGGTGGGCTTGGGATCCTAGGGTCCTGAGTTCAAATCCCACGCAGCTGTTGAATTAATACCAAGTGGGGTTAACTCGGCCTGTCATCCTTCAGAGGTCAGCAAAATGAGTGCCAGGATGCCGGTATACTGTTTCGGAGTGGTGACCCATCCAGGATTGTGCCCAATAGCCAAGAAGATTGCTTATGCAGCACCAACGCTCTGCACAGAGTATGATCCCGATGGATGGATGGATGGATGTGGACTTGGATTTGGAAGGGGGGAAGAAAGCAGAATTGGAATTGGAGTTGGGAGGAGGGGGGATGGGATGTATACTTGAAGTTTGGAGGAGAGGAGGGATGCAGACTTGAAGAAGAAAGGGGTTGAGGATTCAAAGTCACATTTTACATTTTGCAGAATTTCCATGGGTCCCTGCCATTATGCTGTCATAAGATATACCTGTCAAACTCCTTAAATATTCCACACACAATTGGAATCTAATTCCCTTATAACAGCCCGGTGGAGTGAGGTTATCTGCTTGTCTATGTATAAATGTAAGTTGCTGATTGTGTCTGAGCAGGGTAAACATTGTAACCACAGCACATACAATGCTGAATGGTACCTCATTAAAGAGCTCTTGGGTCCAGACAGTGTATGCTGAGGTCTAAAAATATAGATATTCATGCAATTTAGAGTTATATTCCTTTTTGTTGTGCACGTGGTGTGTATTCTCAGTCATTGGTTTACACATCTACCGGAAGTTAAAAAAAAAAATCAAACACAAACGATTCAGTCAATTCTGTCAACATATAATTACCTTTCCATTGATCTACTTCACCGAGAAACCTTAGCAGTCTTATCAGTTAGTGACGATTATGCTGTCAAAGGATATGCAAAGCAAACTCCATAAATATTCCACACTCTATTGGGAATGAATTCCCTTACAAACAAAACCTGACATTGACTCCGTACTCATGCTTCCACTTTCTTTTAATGCACACGTGAAGCATACAAAATAACGTGCTCTGGCAATGGCTTGCGTGAGCGGAAGCACAAAGTTTAACGGGTGGCGTATAGCCCCGGAGTTGCTGATTCACACACCTACCAGAAGTAAAAAAAATCTATATAACCACAAACTGTTCAGTCAATTCCATCCAATGTATCATTTCCTTTTCATCGACTTCTTCACCGAGAAACATTAGCAGTCTTAATTATGCCCACTTGGGCTTGGTTAGGAATGAAGAAGATAGCGGCACAGCGTCATTGGCATTGTCACACCACAACAAAATGATAGCTACCTGACAACCAAGCTGCCATATGCAAGAAGAAGAACTTGAGCTATTGTCTGCAAAATTATTTTCAAAGGTCATATGACTTTTGGTCTTTGACTTGTTGAACCCAAAATGTAATCAGTTTATATTTGTATGACAGTCTATACTTATAGAAAGTTTGGTTGAAATATCTTCAGTGGTTCACAAATTATCGTGGTAACAGATTTTTTTTCCCAGCTAAAGCCGAGAGGGCACACGACCTTAGACCTTTGACATTTTGAACCCAAAGCCGAATCAGTTCCCATTTGTATTACCATCCACACTTTTGCCAAGTTATGTTGACATATCTTCAGTGCTTCACAGGTTATCATGGTAACAAAATACAATAACAGACGGGCGGAGTAAAGCACACGGACAGTTGGATGGATGACGACAAAATATAATGCCTCTGGCGGTGGAAGAATAAAGATCAGTACAACCGGACTAAGGAAGTTAGTTGTACATACAAGAGGACAAGCAAATTGATTCACGATAACATTATAAGTACATTGATCAAACGAGAACAATTAGACTTTAGACAAATTTTGGAGGGTATAATTAGCTTTTTAAGTCTTTACGGCTTCAATTTGAATGCTCGATCCCAAAAAAAACTATGTGCACCTACAAATAAACCTGAAACAGATCTGTTCTAGGATTTTGATGTACTGAGGCCCCTCCATCATACTATTGCTTTGAACAGTTCTTTCCTAGGATCTGAATTGTTATTTCTCATGTGTTTTAATTGTGGTAAAATGATATCTTTAGCCACAATGCATGTCTTGAAAAACAAGTAAAAAAGACACAAAATGTCATAACCACCGTTATTTTAATAATTTTGTTGTACGGAGTTAAAAGGCTAGCCCATATTTATGTACAACTAAAATGGCCACCAATCTACCAGTCGGCCATCATTGATCAGATCGCAAAATAAAGTGAAGTGCATGTGTATACCATCATGTACTGTGTTTGTGCCAAGTTTGAACAAAATCTGACCATGCACGTCCAATAAATGATTGAGGACACATTTAAGTAACAAAATAGCTACCAGTCGGCCATCTTGGATATGATCTCGAAATGAAATGACGTGCTTGTGTAAGCCATCATTTATTATCTGTTTGTTAAATTTGAGTAACATTGGTAAATGTATGTCCGAGAAATGGTTGAGGATGTGTGGTACACTGGGTTTTTTTTAACAACTAAAATGGTCGCCAGTCGGCCATCTTGGATCTGATATCGAAGAAAAATGATGTGCATACGTAAGCCATAATTCGTTATCCGTGTTCCAATTTTGAGCAACATCGGTAAATGCATATACGAGAAATGGTTGAGGAAGTGCTCAACATCGGGGTTTTTTTTTTACAAATGAAATGGCCACCAGCCGGCAATCTTGGACCTGATCTCGAAAAAAAATGACGAGCTTATGGAATCCATTATTTGTAATCTGCATGCCAAGTTTTAACCAGATTAGTAAATGCATGTCTGAGAAATGGTTGAGGATGTGTTCAATTTTTTTTGGGGGGGTATAAGTTCTACCATGCAGAAGTATAATTCCAGGACGCGTTTGACACTGTTTTTTTTGTTTTTTTTACAACTTAAATGGTCACCAGTCGGCCATCGTTCATCGCACCGTGAAACAAAATGATGTGCATATGTACACCATAAGTTTTTGTCTTTGTGCCAAGTACGAATAAAATCGGTCCGTACCTGTCTGAGATAGGGTTGCGGACGTACGCACGCACACACGTGCATGAAAATCGAGACCAAATCCAAAAGCCCCCATTTCAGACTAAGTCCAATGGGAGCTAATAAATAAATAAATAAATAATTAATCAGTACTGATTAACAGCTTCAGAGAAAGGAGGGGGAGATATTGTGTATGGATGGGTAATGGTATCTGGTGTTGGTATAACTGAATGATGGGGCAATTAGTTTCTTTCTGTGCCAAAGTTCCTGTTATACAAAGTCACATCTTGTTGAACCCATCTCAAAATCTGGTGAAGACGTTATCTGGACCACAAAGTAATCATTACACATTTTGATACATATTAAAAACATGATTGGCATGTCAACATTATCATCTTACGCAATGGGTTGGACGAAGTGAAGATGACAGGAAAGAAGGGCTATTGTTGACCACAGGATGGAAACTCATGATAGTTTAATGCATCAAAACTATGTGGCATCAAAACTATATGGCAGAAGTGTAGATATATAATCAGGGAAAAAAATTCTCAGCGTTGGAGTTTGATGCATCACAAATGGAGAAAGTTCGACAGGGACCACCGTGACCAAAGATGTCTGAACTCTCACTTAAAGAACCAGAGGGGGTATTTGGAAATCTGAAAAATGGCAAGTCAGGGAGAACTTCTGGAACCGTCCCTGAGATGAGGACAGTATATATATATATATATATATATATATATATATATATATATATATATATATATATATATATATATATATATATATATATATATATATATATATATGTTGTGAGGATAACTTCCTTGACCTATGACTCGACGTGATCCACTTCGTGTGCAGGAACAATCATTTCCCCCAGGGAGTGGAGTGATGCTCTGTTACAATACCCATCCCAAAGGAAGTTGATCTGAGCAGACGTGACAACTGGTGGGTACGGAAAGTGGTTTCTGCAATTTGACAGGAAAGACAGCAAGCGAAGGAGACAAATGCTAACTGAAAAGGTAGACCTCAGTGTTGGTTCATGAAAAGAAGCTGCTGCTCAGATAGCAGATAGGACTTTCACTGTTTACCAACTGGTAGTAAAGCATTGCAAGGAAGGATGAACCATAAACAAACGGATTGTTTTTTTTTTTTTTGGATACAGACATCCAGAGTTTTTGGAGATCGACGCAGGACAGTGTTCACGGATAACATAGAAGGCATGTTTATAGCATTGGGTGGATCCAAACAGTAGCACCCAACTTCAACTGCTTGGATTCAAACGCCGGATCCTCTTCAGAACACTGGACTGCTTGGACGTCACAGAAATGGTGGAAATAATAATTGATTAACAAAACAAGACATAAAAAAATGGAATCGTTCAGTAATTTCAAACATTAAATTGT
Source organism: Eptatretus burgeri (assembly GCF_056783735.1). Classification (NCBI taxonomy): domain Eukaryota; kingdom Metazoa; phylum Chordata; class Myxini; order Myxiniformes; family Myxinidae; genus Eptatretus; species Eptatretus burgeri. Next base: position 40,860,479 of record NC_140972.1, read on the forward strand.
TATCAAATTCCCAGGATCAAGTCCATGTTGGATTCGGAAAGATTAATATGAAAGCACAAACAGGTCATTTTATTTGAAGGAAATCGTTTTGTGTTTTCAAGAAGGCAGGTCACTTTTGAGGTCAAAACCCCTTCATCTCAACTTATTATTCTTTGATCACAAAGGCTGCCGAGTGAAAAGTAGATGAACAATATTGTGTAAATATCTATCTGCAGTTTTAACGGCAGGTTCAGCTAAGACAGTCAGCTTAATATCCTACAGACTTGAGAATATCATCTTTGTTTCACAAGAACCCAAATGTGAGGACTCCACATTGCTGGTATATCTCTCCTTTCCTTTCGACACTAAACTTACATCGTATGAGAGATTTGCAATGCATTATTTAATTCAGCACACATTCCGCATGTTGAAGTAACGGGATAAGGAGAATTTCCAGAGCACGTAAAAATGTTGGACATTTTAGACAACGTTGGCAATCGATCAAACCCTTCGAGTTTTTTTTCTTTTTAATCTTTTTATTTTCCAAAAAGATCTTTTACAAGTCATGTGCCAACAAAATTGGCAGCAAGTGCCATGAATTCTATACAAGAATGTTGAAGATCCCAGAGTTTTCTAAGGAATAGGCTATTGTGAACCGGAACCCTGGACAAATTCCTGCCAAAAACAATAGCACCTGTCCCGGGTTGTTTCAAAGCCAACAATGTTCACAACTTGGCTTGAGCACCCAAATGTTCTGTGAAGGGTTGTGGGCATACCCTGGAAGTTGGTTCCATTTCACAGATGGCTATGGTTGAATGCAATTTGCACTAGAACTAGCGATCGAAGATTACAGACCCTCGCCCAGACTTGTTTTGTGTGGTTTTATAGTACCTATTTTATAGACATACTCTCATTCTAATTGTACCGGACATACTTTCTCCATGCACTCATATTATAATTGTGCATCATTCGAGGAGAACATGTGCTCCGAGCTTCCACTAGGTGGCGTTTGTGACCTATGTTAACACATTCTGTATGTTCAAACAAACAAACAAACAGACCCAAGTGCAATACCCTTTCCTCTGGTGAGGATAACTAGAATGGCACTCGTGAGAGCGCGTACCACTACCAGGCCGAAGAGTTTACGTTTTGAAGCCCACCATCCCAATCCAGATCTTCACCAAAATCGAATCAATTTGTCCTCGTCACACAACCAGTCTGTCCACCAAGTTTCATCCAGGTCCGTCGATAACTTTTTGAGATGTCGTGCTATGTGATGTTTTGGTCCCAGCACTAAAAAAATTTTTTTAATATCCAGATTCGGTTCCTGATCTTTACCAAAATCGAACCAATTCAACCTTGGCAGACCTCTAACCCATCCATTAAGTTTTGTCCATCCGAATCTGTCCATCACTTTTTGAGATATCTTGCTCACAGACAAACGGACAAACATGGGTGAACACAGAACCTCCATCCACCTTCGGTGACAGCTCAGGTAATCATTTTTTTTTACCCCCCCCACCCACAACCCCACCCCCATTCTATTTGTAACACCCTGGTGATGTCCCTGAGCCTGCCACACTATTCTCATCCAAACTGCTCCCATACCCAACCCTCCCCCACCCATTTAAATGAAGTCTTTCATTTGATGGATTTAATACCTTGCACACGCGAAGTGAAAAGCGGGGTTAAGCAATTGGTTCACTTTGCCTGTCGATGTTAATAAAACGTCAGTTGATGATCGAGGAACAACTTCATTTCAATTGAACATTGTATTTTTGAACACGGATCGAGACATGAATCTGAAAACAAACCTGGAGTTTAACAGTACTTTGGCTCTGAATTTGTCTCGATCGGGCATGCGAGAGATCGAGCGAGATCATGTTTTTTTACTCTTCCTGCCTGACAGTAAAACAAAATTTAAAATTATTCCAAACAGGAAACTTACTGTTATTAAGGATGTTATAAAGGACACAAACAACAGGCATGAATAAACTTATGTAATGTGTTAAATGAGGCGGGGTAAGAGACGCTGCATCAATGGCAGTAAACTCCCGAATTTTAATTTCTACAAGCTTTAAAATCTTGATTTTAAATTGGATTATATACTTGAACACTGTAGAACACAAATCACCTTTTTGACACTTTTAAAACCCCTTCCGTTTAGTAGGACTTGAACACAATTTTATGGCATTTTATGTCCTTACGACCATTTAAATTTGCTGCTCACCAACCCACCTCATATTCTTGTTTGTTTCTCAAGACTGTGTGGGGTAAGGTGTTCTATGAACTCGCTAGTTTCATCTGGTATTGGTATTGGTGTTGGGTGGGCATGATGGGCCAAACGGCCTGCTCCTGTGTCTAATTAACTTGTTGCTCAGCCGATGCAGAGCGAAGCAATGTCAGGGCCATTTGTTCGTGATACATGAAACAACTTGCAACCCATGCCTACGGAAAACTGACTTTGGAATGCTGGCCACATTTTCCATCCAATCATAATGAAACTTTATTAATAAAAAAAAAATTATCCATGGGTAGGTGCTCCTATGTTGAAAGTTTTGTGTCATTTGCTCAAGCGGTTGTGGAGAAAATAAATTTAAAAGCGAATAAAGGTGAAATAGTGAGAGTGGAAGAAAAAACAAGTGAGGGCCTCAGCCGATGTTCCACAACATGGTCAAGGATGGTTGTGAACGCCGAAACTAGTTCCAGGTTATGTTGAGCACAAAATTACGATTTGCCACCTGTCGCACACCCAACACCAACATCAATTTGCTCATTCCTCTGCTATTTAGTCAATAGTTTGGAACAATCCTAGCTAGTGTAAAGGGTTATCTGTCCTCCTTTTGGCAAGGTTGTGTAGCATGGTTGCAAGAATGTTCTTCCTGACTCAGTAATCTGACATTTTTTGTGTTGGCACAAGAGAACAGCATAAAGTCAAGCATGTTATTAGAAAAAAATGCAAATAGGAAGCCACCCTTAAACACAAAGCTAAACAAAACAGCACGTTTTAGCTTACTTGGACGAAATGTTCTCAGGGATTTTCTCAAAGCCTCCACCCATCCTCCCAAACAGATTTTAAAGCATTGGCTTTTAAGTACAAGGTTATTTGAGCACAAGAAGCCATTCTAGGTAACCTTTCAAATAAGTGATTCATTTTTTTGTCCCCTTTGAAAGTTTTGTCTTGTAAAGAGAATAAAACTAGTAATAGACGTCCATAACCATCCTTGACCATGTTGTGGAACGTCCGCCGAGGCCGTCACTATTTTTTTTCTTCCACCTTCACTTTTTCCCCTTTATTCATTTTAAATTTGTTTTCTCCGCAACCTCTAGAGCGGTTCATACAAAACTTTCGATAAAGTTTTTAAATAAACTTACATTATGGTTGGATGGAAAAAAATGCGACTGGTGTTTCAAAAGGTCTGTTTTCTGGAGGCATGGGGTGCAGGGTGTTTGACGTATTAGGGATAATTGACCTCAACCTCGCTTTGCTCGCCCTCGGCCAAGTTAAAAGAATGTGAAATTCACTGCACAGCTTTGAAGCTCGCAGGAAAGTTCAAAAGTAGCATACTCAGACTTGAGCCATCAAGTGTGGTTTGATTTCCAATCCATCTACAAACTGTCACAGGGAGGACGTCGCATTGATGAGTGAACAATCTTTCTGCGGAACATGAAGCACATCTACAAAAAAAAAACAAAAAAAACATGCTGGTGAACTTTTAAGGTTACAATGATGTATTTTACAAGAGTGGGTCATAATTGTGCTAGCACCTCGGGAAAATTCAAAAAACCCTGCCCGAGCCCGTTGCTATACTATTCAGAGTTGGGCTTCCAAGGAAGAACTGTTCGGCTCTCTGTCCAGGTCTGTCTCAACCGGCGTGGACATAACAGTATTGACCCTCCTCCAAAGTTTTCACATTTTGATGCCACCTTAGCTTATTACCTCTACCACCGAAGGTGAAGGAGGTTATGTTTTCACCGCCTCTCTATCTGTCTGTCTGTTTGTTTGTGTACAGGATATCTCAAAAAGTGGTGGACGGATACGGATGAAATTTGGTGGGCAGGTTTGGTGTGTGACAAGGACAAACGGATTAGATTTTGGTGAAGATCCGGATCCGGATCCAGCTACTCGAAGTTTTTAAAGTGATTCTTCACCATTGAGAGATAGGGCAAAATTAATATATAGCATGATATCTCAAAAAGTTGTGGATGGATTTAGATGAAACTTGGTGGTCAGGTTGGGTGTGTGACCACAACAAATTTTTCGATTTTGGTGAAGATCTGAATTCGGATCTGGATACGAGAATTCTTTAATTTTCAAAATTATTCTTCAACATTGAGAGATCGTGCCAAAAACGATATTGTGCAGTATAGCATGATATTTCAAAAATGTATTGGGCCCAAAATGTTCTCGTGAATCAGGCATTATATGGCAGAGGTATGTACTCGACTAAGTCCCCTTCTAGTTTCATGATGCTTTGAAATCAAACTCAATACATGGAGTCTTCAGTCCTAATATACAGTCTTCACAAACTACTCCAAAGTGATAAATATAAAAAAATGCAGATAAAATGTGAGAGTTAGATTAATAGAGAAAACTCAGATGATTCTCAATTGCACAAGTATTCATATTCTTCCCCTTATTAACCCTAAAACACTTCAGGAGAAAATTATTTGTTTGAAAGGTTACAAAATAAGGATAATAGGTTTCATCTGTAAGTAATCAGTGGTTTAACTTAAAAATTAAGGTCCCCCACCTATCTCAGGAGTTTTAAGGTGCAACTCACTTGGTCAACCAACAAGGCAAACATGAAGACAAAGGAGCTTTCCAAAGACATCAGACATGAAGTGCTGGAGAATAACCGTTTAGGAGAGGGTTATAAGAAGTTTTCAAACTCACTCATTATCCCTTTGAGTCTGGTGAAATCCATCATTAAGAAGTGGAAGATGCATCATAGCACCCAGGCTCTAACCTGATCAGGTCACCAATCTAAACTCAGCAGCCGAGCAAGCAGGAAACTGGTTCGGGATGTCACTGTAAATCCTACAATGAATTAAAAAGAGCTGCAAGGGTCTATCGGCGAGATGGGGGTCCATTGTTCATCAATCAACAATATCCTGTTCCCTTCACAAAGCTGGCCCCTTTATGGACAGATGACAAGAAAGAAACCATTACTGAAAAGACGTGTAAAAAAGCTCACATGGAGTTTGCACAAAACCATCGAAATGATACTGCACGCATGTGGAGAAAGGTTTTGTGGTCAGACAAGACAAAAATTGAACTTTTTGGTCTAAATTCAATGCGTTACGTCAAGTGCAAGCCTAACACTACACATCACCCAGTCAACTCATCCCTACTTTCAAACATGGTGGTGACAGCATCATGTAATGGGGCTGCTTTTCATCAGCAGGGACTGGCAAGCTTGTCAGATTAGAAGGGACAATGGACGGTGCAAAGTACAGGAGAATCCCTGATGAAAACCTGCTTGAGTCAGCCATGAATCTGAAACTGAGTAAGAGATTCACTTTTCATCAGGACAATGATCCGAAGCACACGGTTAAGGCCACAGTGGAGTGACTGAATAAGGAGGAAATAAATATTCTTGACTGGTCCAGTCGAAGTCCTGACTGAAACACAATCGAACGTTTATGGTGAGACTTGAAGATTGCAGTCCATCGACGATCCTTGTCCAAAGTTCACATACTTAGCAGAATTAGAGCTATTTAAACATGAAAAATGGGAAAACATTTCACCATCTCACTGTTTAAAGCTGGTGGAGACCGACCCAAAAAGACTCGTAGCAGTCATTGCTGCAAAAGTTGTTTCCACCAAGTACCGACCGAAGGGGCTGAACATTTTCACCAGTGAATTTTGACTTGTACATGTTTTTTTTCCAGGTATTCCTGACAGGTAACCTCCTTCAACTAGAACAGTGTTAAGTTTGATCTCTCCAGTTATGAATAAAGAAGTTTTTAAGAAAAATTGTTTCTCCTTTATTCATTATAATTCATTTAAATGTGGCCTTATTGGAAGGGGTGAATACTTTTGCAGGCCAGTGTATATGATTGTGTGTGCAAAGTGGACTGTTGTGTAATCTACTATAATAAATAGACGTTGTGTGGCTGTAGCTATGTCAACAATCTTCACTTGACTATTGATCATGGCACTGACCTATTGGGTGTGACCAATTTCTCCAGGTTCGTTATTGGTGTCTTGTTATTGCATCTGTTCGCATCAACAAACAATGGTAAATCTTTGTGGTGCAGCAAATCACACGCTTTCCTCACCGCTCACAGTGGTGATTACAATATTGGTGATTACAGTGGGGTATCTTCATCCCGTGCTATCCTCACCTTGTGACTCATCCTTGTGATTACTCCATTGATTGAGGTGCTATCCTTGACAATTTTACGTTTCTTTGACTCCCCAGACACTAAGAACTAAAATAAAAAATGTTGAGTTTCCAGTAACCACACCGACCCCAATAATTCCTACCGAGCCAAATTTATTATTTGTATTTGTTGTGATGACCGACTTCTAGGCGGCCATTTCATGTCCCGCTGTGCGTGGCATTACTCTGTGCCATTGTTGACCGCCGTGGTCTGAACGGAGAAAATCAACGGCTGCTTATTTCAGTTAAGGGGTGAGGAAGTTTCATCGACATTTTAAAAACATTGCACAACCCACCTGGGACACATCGATGGTGTCTTGTTCAAAGTCGGAAAATGGATCCTGGTTAGACATTCCCAAAATTGACAGAAGTCATGGCTGTCGTGCAGACATTCGGTGCTCGTTTTTTTTCCACTTAAAGTGTCGATGTGGTCACCAAGACACACACGATGTCAGACCCATGAGGTCTGCATGTGACATACTAATGTGTGGTGAAAAACGACCACCACCAAAAAACGCGAAAAGGTATGTTGTGAAGGAGAAGAAAAGAAGAAAAAAGGAGCTTATTGTGAACACAGGTTTAAAATCGAAAACGAAGAGGAAATGAATATTTTTTAAAATACAGAACTGAATTTCTTGAAAATTATTTTAAACCATTTTTGTTACAAAATAAGAAATATTGTTACAAATTTGCAAGCCTTGTGCACACAGACAGACAGCCGTCCCTGTAGCTAAGTTATTTCGATAAGTATGTGTTTCTTATTAGAATCCATCCTCTATGTCGAATAGGAATTACATGTACATGCGCTGCGAAGTTATTTTATAGATATGATTTTTACACTTATGACAACGCCAACAACAACACTGCTCGAGGAATTGTCCGCTCTGTTTGCGCTCATGAAGCGTTTCGTTCTGGCCTGTCGCCAAATGAGAGAATGCGTAATTTTGCGGCCAATGGGCGACGAGCGGATCAGAACCAGGGCGGCCCTTGCCAAGAAGGCGGAGCCGCGACGTGTGGCCCGCCCGATGAGAACAGGCCACGCATGAGTGGACCATGCCCGAGGAGGACGACGAAAGAAATGAGAACAAATAATTGCGCCCCGTTAGCTCGAGCGCGAGGTCTGGTTCTCTGATCGCATCTCTCAACACTGGTCTGGCCTCATCTCGTCGCTGGCGCTGGTCTGCGTCTGGCTGCCCTGGTCTGTCTTTGGTGACCGGAGCTCCGGGAAGGTGTGGACGTCCAGCCGCGCCCTCGCGGCCAGGTAGCCAGCCGTCCTGACTCTCAGCCGAACTATCCTCCGCGGCTGGAGAGCCGAATAAAGACCATTTGGGTCTGTTTCTTTTGTGTGCGTGTGTGTGTCTGTGGGCCCAGTCTATAAGTAGGAATTATTTAAGTGCCTTGTACATACTTGCATTGCATAGTCATGATCATTCTGCCCTAACGTGCTTCCCTCGTTCTCCCGATTAATTACCGTTAATAAATATCCTTATTGTTGAATGTTTCAGCTCGTCCTCGTCCTTTCCTTCATTGGTTTAGCACAGTGCGTGTTGGGTGACTAAAAAGGCCGTTGCTGCTGTAGTTGTGCATTTGGACCGACTGGACCAAGGTAACCATCCGCTTGGGTTACGCACGGGTCGAGCATGGAAACGGCTCGTCCCGTTCGAGCTCCGTCGATTGTTTGAATTCCTCGGTAGCTCGCCACGTGGGCCTCTAGGTATTTTGAAGTTTGGCAAATACCCCTGTACCACGTGGTTGAATTACTGACGATTCACGGTCCTGTAAGGGACCCGTACCTTCGGAGTTATCCGAGGGTAACGATCTGAATCCCGGGTGTTCGGTGGAGTCGACTCTGCTGTTCCAACTAGCGGTTGTGCTCGTCGCCGATACTCGGTTCACAACAATATTGCAAGATCTTATCATTATCTCGGTTTCGTGTGTGTGTGCCTTTAATAGACAGTAGTGTAGTTTGTTTGGGGAGGGGTTAAGGATAGGCCTGTTTGTACCCTGCAAACAGTAAACACCATTTATTTTATACCAGCAACTACCACCTGTCACTTCACTAACAGAAATACAGGGGAAATGGGGGTGGGAGCAGGGAGGGGAGCGGGGGAAGAGGAGAGGTAGGGGAAAGGGAGGAGGGAAGGGATAGAGGATGGAGGGAGGAGGCGAAGGGGAGGGGAAGAAATGGGGGGGAGGGAGAAGAGCAGGGGGTTTCTGGGGGTTGGGGTGTATAACAATTGCTGTGTTGCCGTATTATGCAGATTAAATTGAAAGTGCATTAATTTTGTTGGGGGTGAAAGGCAGGTTAATGTTCCTTATTTTGAGGAGAATATACTTCAAGGATGACCCCAAAGGGCATAATGTAGGATTTTTGTGACCTGGAAAGGATCTAATATCTGAATATATAAGATTTTCAGGGATGATGAATGGGAGATTAGTATTCTTCAATTTTTCATGTTCTTTTGAGCCTTGTTAATGCTATGCTGTCTTTATCACTGTTGAGACCAGCTTCAATATTTAAAGGAAACCTTGCAGAGATACTCAATTGGTGTCATGTAATCCTCAATACTGTTTTACCCCCTAATTTGGGATCTCACAATGGACATGTTAAAGTTCATGATTCTATTACTTTTAAACTATCAACATACACAGACTGGTTGGGCAGATGTAGAATCTGAAATGTACTGCTACTATTTAAATACGTGCAACCCCCGCCACCCCCCAAAAAAACCCCACGCCTCTCCCCCCAAAAAGAAATCCCAACCTTCCAACCCCATTCATTGAGCAGTATGTTACCAAAAATCCAACATTTTTTTGAGAGGTCTAAGCAGCCATCAGTGTTCATTGAGCTGACACAGGTACTCCTGTCCCCGTCGGACTGGGGGGAGTGAGGGGGGGGGGAATTAGTGAGTCTAAATTGAGTGCTGAGATATTTTCACAGTTAGTAAAAATATTGTTTCTGACCTTAAAATTAGAAATTTAGTAAATAAATAGACATATTATGGAGTTATATCTGCTCTAATGAACAAGTGGCCTTTTGGTGTCTGACGTATCTTGTGTTGAAATGTTGCCTTTATATAATTAAGTCCATATTGAAAACCACATTAAAAAAAAATGTTCCAACTGAAGATGCAGCCAAGATGTTGTAGCCAGCATTTGATATTCGAAAGCATGTCATGAGTAATTATATTTGATGCTACAGCCATAATATCTAAATAATGCCTTTGTCCAAATCAAGGCATCTGGGAGATTAATTTAATTATCCTTTAGATTCAAGATTTGTTTGTTGAAAGTTTCTTTACTTAGGCTAGACAATTGTTCTTTCATTGCATGCAGAGAATGTTGCAGCTGCACCACAAGAAAGCTAAGTGTCCTTCAAGTCGACATAATCAGGCTCGGTGGTCCACAAAGAGAACCAACTACTTTGAGTGTTATGTCTAACTGGTACTGAACATACAAGCCATCCAGCAGCATTGTTTCTAAATGTCGTTATTTATGGCCAGAGGTCTGCTTCAGGCTTTTTTTTCTGCATTTGGCCAGTAAACAGAATGTTTGTACAGCACTGGAAGAGCCTTGAGACTTGGATAGCGTCCTGAGTTTCAGTCGTTGTTTTCTGGCACGCCTGCGAAGGAGCACAGAAATGGACTAGCCAACAGCAACAACCAAGCGGTGGACGTGTTGTCTCCAAATTGAGAACCTTTCAGTTTTGTTGCCGACTTGCGTGTCGGATTTGTTGTCTCCGAGTTGAGCAGCTTTGTTTTGTTGCCGACTTGCGTGTGAGCAGCATCTGTTTTCGACCTGTTCTGAGACATTTGGCAGTTCATTCAAGTCCATGCCACACATCGATTTGTTTGGAATTTTTCACACGATAAATTTGGATTAAAACAGAAATGTCATCCACGAAAGAAGGCTGGCTTCAAAATCAACTATGGAACATTCTTGACAATGAATCATGCATAAGAAATTACAAAAGTATTGGAAATTATTATGAAAACAGGAAAAACTGTGTATAAAATGCAAATAACACGTGTTAGAATCTCATATATAACTAGAACGGCACTCGGTAGAGCACATACCTCCACCAGGCTGAAGAGTTTACATTGTGTATCCCACTGATAGGCTGGATCTGGATCCGGAGCTGAACCAAAATTGAATCGGCTTGTTGTTGGCACCTAACCAACTCGTCCCCAAAGTCTTGTCAAAACTCGTCCGAAACTTTTTGAAATATCATGCTGTGCATAGTTTTTGGCCAGATTTCTCTATTATGAAGAATCACCGAAAAAATTGTGTTATCCGGAAACAGATCCAGATCTTCACCGAAATCTAACCATTTCGTCCTTGTCACGCACTCAATCTCCACTAAATTTTGTCCGAATCCATCCACAACTTTTTGAGATATCCTGTTCACAGACAGACAAACAGACAGACAGACATATGGACGAAAACAAAACCTCCATCCAAAATGGGCATTCAGATAACTGGCAATTTCAGCCTCATCTGTGTGGTGCATTCTCACATGTGAACTCAAGCTCTAACCCTACATCATATCTGTAAGGTATAAACTAACTCTGAATGACATGGCAAATCGAGTAACAATGTGTGATTGGTTAAGTGACTGAATGGAAAGGTGTCAGCTGCTTGTGGTTCATTGATGAAGCACACTTCCATTTGAATGGAGCTTTCCACAATCACAACATCTTCTTGGGTGCTGAGATTCATGTGTAGGTGTCTGAGATCTCTCTTAAGGGCTACCGTCAGGCTACTACTCTAGCAACTTACAGACGAGTTGTGGAGAATTTCGAAGGCAGGATCAAATGCTTGAACAGAGGTGGAGCACACATTGAAAATGTCAGTTACAAGCGGTATAATGAGCGATTTGAAAATGGCATGTGCATGCTTTCCATCGGTGTATCACTGAACTTGCTACATTTTCTAATTTTGATACAAGAAAACGTTCAAATAGTCCACTTTTTTTTAAACACCCTGTATTGTCCACAAGTGTTGTGCAGATTCATGTTAGGTAGTTAAAAACGAAATATTAATGCCTAATCCAAAATTATTTTTTTTAATGTTGATAAACACTAATTGCCGATCTTACAGTAGTCATCTTGAGTAACTTAACGAACTGAAATGTTCTTCAGATGCTGAAAAGTGAGAATTACTTACATATTGTGAATTATGATTGCCGCTGCATTTGCGAACCGTTCAAACCAGCCAATTGTATGATTTGGAAATTTTCTGTGCTGAAAATTTTATCGAAATTGAAATATATAAGCCTTAATGAAATGTGAGGATAAATGTGGTTTTCCATCAGGATTGGATATGGATAGTAGATATTGTAAACATGGTAAATGAATATTTCATATTCTATTCTATTGAGAAAACATGAGCATCATTATTTTATATTCCAGGACATACATACTGTATATTACCATTTATTACACATTGTTTGTACAATAAAATATGAGTTCTTTCTTGATTCAGAATGACATTCTATACTATATTTTCGTAACCGACGTGTATTTTGGGTGATGTAGGACGTTGAAAGGGCACAATATATGTAAAAATTGACATTTTCTTCAGATGACGGATTCCTGCAATATATACAGAAGTGTGTAATATGACAAAGCATACCGAGATAAATGTCATTCAAGTAAATTTCAAATGGGAATGACCACCACTTCACAAAAAATATGGTGTGAAAAAACATCCCCACAGGGTGGGAGGGGGGTTACAGTGGCCTATGGAAGAAGAAGTGGTATTGCATTTAGGTCCGTTTGTCCGTTTTTCTGTCTGTCTGTCTGTCTATGACCACACAGAATGTGCTAACGTAGGTCACAAATGCCACCTAGTGGTAACAATCACACACGTTCTCTATTTTTCAACCGACTTCCCGTCATGAATGAACAATTAGAAAGTGAGTACATCTGATCTATAAAGTATGTGCAATTACAACGCAAGTACATTTATAAAGTATGTAAAATTATAATGTGATTACATCAGTAAAATATGTACATTTAGAATGTGATTACGTCTATAATGTATGTACAATTAGAATGTGAGTCCGTCAATAAAGTATGTACAATTAGAATGTGAGAACATCCATAAAGTATGTATAATTAGAATGTGATTACGTCTATAATGTATGTACAATTAGAATGTGAGTACGTCGATAAAGTATGTACAATTAGAATGTGAGTACATCTATAATGTATGTACAATTAGAATGTGAGTACGTCGATAAAGTATGTACAATTAGAATGTGAGAACATCAATAAAGTATGTACAATTAGAATGTGAGTACATCAATAAATATGTGCAATTAGAGTGCGAGTACATCGATACATTATGTACAATTCGAATGTGAGAACATCCATAAAGTATGTACAATTAGAATGTGAGAACATCCATAAAGTATGTACAATTAGAATGTGAGAACATCCATAAAGTATGTACAATTAGAATGTGAGAACATCCATAAATTATGTACAATTAGAATGTGAGAATATCCAGAAAGTATGTACAATTAGAATGTGAGAACATCTATAAAGTATGTACAATTAGAATGTGAGAACATCAATAAAGTATGTACAATTAGAATGTGAGTACATCAATAAATATGTGCAATTAGAGTGCGAGTACATCGATACATTATGTACAATTCGAATGTGAGAACATCCATAAAGTATGTACAATTAGAATGTGAGAACATCGATAAAGTATGTACAATTAAAATGTGAGAACATCCATAAATTATGTACAATTAGAATGTGAGAACATCCATAAAGTATGTACAATTAGAATGTGAGAAAATCCATAAATTATGTGCAATTAGAATGTGATTACGTCTATAATGTATGTGCAATTAGAATGTGAGTACGTCGATAAAGTATGTACAATTAGAATGTGAGTACATCTATAATGTATGTACAATTAGAATGTGAGAACGTCGATAAAGTATGTACAATTAGAATGTGAGAACATCAATAAAGTATGTACAATTAGAATGTGAGTACATCAATAAATATGTGCAATTAGAGTGCGAGTACATCGATACATTATGTACAATTCGAATGTGAGAACATCCATAAAGTATGTACAATTAGAATGTGAGAACATCCATAAAGTATGTACAATTAGAATGTGAGAACATCCATAAAGTATGTACAATTAGAATGTGAGAACATCCATAAATTATGTACAATTAGAATGTGAGAATATCCAGAAAGTATGTACAATTAGAATGTGAGAACATCTATAAAGTATGTACAATTAGAATGTGAGAACATCAATAAAGTATGTACAATTAGAATGTGAGTACATCAATAAATATGTGCAATTAGAGTGCGAGTACATCGATACATTATGTACAATTCGAATGTGAGAACATCCATAAAGTATGTACAATTAGAATGTGAGAACATCGATAAAGTATGTACAATTAAAATGTGAGAACATCCATAAATTATGTACAATTAGAATGTGAGAACATCTATAAAAGTATGTAAAATTAGAATGTGAGAACATCAATAAAGCATGTACAATTAGAATGTGAGTTCACCCATAAAGTATGTACAATTAGAATGTGAGAACATTAATAATGTATGGAAAATTAGAATGTGAGAACATCTATAAAGTATGTACAATTAGAATGTGAGTACATCGATAAAGCATGTACAATTAGAATGTGAGTTCACCCATAAAGTATGTACAATTAGAATGTGAGAACATCGATAAAGTATGTGCAATTAGAATGTGAGAACATCTATAAAGTATGTACAATTAGAATGTGAGTTCACCCATAAAGTATGTACAATTGGAATGTGAGAACATCAATAATGTATGGAAAATTAGAATGTGAGAACATCTGTAAAGTATGTACAATTAGAATGTGAGTACATCAACAAAGTATGTACAATTAGAGTGTGAGTACATTGATAAAGTATGTAGAATGAGAATGTTAGTACGTCTATAAAGTATGTACAATTAGTATGTTAGTACGTCTATAAAGTATGTGCAATTAGAGTGCGAGTACATCGATACATTATGTACAATTCGAATGTGAGAACATCCATAAAGTATGTACAATTAGAATGTGAGAACATCCATAAAGAATGTACAATTAGAATGTGAGAATATCCAGAAAGTATGTACAATTAGAATGTGAGACCATCCATAAAGTATGTACAATTAGAATGTGAGAACATCAATAAAGTATGGACAATTAGAATGTGAGTTCACCCATAAAGTATTGTTACAGTTGTGGAAATTCGTATTACACCATAAAGGGCCCTCAGGTGAGATATCTCCATCGGTACATGTGTAGTTAGCCCAAACCCGTTGTATAGAGGGATTTTATGTGATCCATCCGGGCTGCGACGCTTTGAGTTAGCCATTTTTCTGTTCTATCTTTTATTGCAAACAAACAGCATCTCAACAACCACGCCATCCCCACCACAGCGCCAACCACACTACAACGACGCCACCTCCACCACCTACGCTACCACATCATCGCTTCTACAACCATTCGCAAACACCACCACCTTCGCCTTTATGTTCACAACTTCATCCCACATCATCGCTTCTACGGCCATTCCCAAACACCACCAGTCAACACCAAACGTCGTGTTCCCGGAGCCGTTCGGCCATGGAGGCCAAACGCGTCGATCCGTGGATCAGGAATGCTTCACGCCCACTTCTCCTCCGTCCAATGGGCAAGCGCGAGGCGGCTTGGCTCCGCCTCCAGGCGCGTGTTGGTGAATTCCGTCCATGTCCGTCCATGCAAATTTTAGGATCAGGGGAGGTTCACGCCCATTTTCACCCGACCAATGGCTGACCGGGGGACGGTGTGGCCCCGCCTCCAATCGCGTTCTGATCCGGGAATTTGTATATCGGCGCCTCATGAGAGCTATAAAAAGGTGCGAGCGGAAGGCGACTCACGAGGAGAGTGTGGAACTGGTGGAGCTAAGCCTGAGTTGGAACGTTGAGCGTTGGAGGGCGTCGTTGAGAGTGAGCCGGAAGAGGTGGAGGGCGCGCGGTGGAGCCACAGGTGGCGGATAGGGGCAAGGAAGCTCGGGTCTGAGGCAAAGAGGACGGCAGTCGGCAACGAGGTTGCGGTGTGGGGGATCGCTCGTCTCGTCGCGGGACCCAAGCCAGCCAGCCACTCCCCTCCCCCAGGGCATCAACAATTTCCCCTTCCCCCATGCTGAGATAGTGCAAAGGGGGCCCTGTTCCTCCCCCACCCCAAACGTGGTGCCAACGAGCACGCCAGGGGCACGGAGTCAGGGCACAGCAGTGCGGACATTTTGCGGCTTGCCCGTCAACGCATCACTAGGACGCGGGTAAGACCTCCCCGGTCTCATGGACCTGGCCGCTCCTCTAGGTCCCGCACACATTTGGCCTACAGGCCTGTCTGCCTCCTTGTCTGTGAGGGTGGCTACCTTCTTTTGCTTTTGTGTAAATGTGTGTTGGCGCCGTCTGTGAAGTAAAACTGTGTAAGTGTTGCCGTGTGTACGCTTTAGGTCAGTGTCAACTGTTTTCTTCTTGCCTTTGCTTTTTGTGTATGGCTGTATATACGTGCTTTCCGTGTGTCGCGTAATAAACTGCTTGCTTGTTGAACTGTGCCCGTTTCGCTTCGTCTTTTCTCCATTTGAATCTCCATCTTGCATCACGTAAGGGGTTCGTAGTGGGTGCAACACCCCGGTAATTAATCTGAACCGTCCAGGTCGACGATAACACCGCTCGGTTATCCTGATAGTACGGAACGGGCCGCCCAAGCGGCTCGTGTCCAGAGTCGACCTGCGGCGAGGTACGATCGCCGGTTTACCATCCGCGTGGGTACTTAGGTCGATTGAGTTTGGCAAACAACCCTATCCTACGTGGGTGGCCGATTGGCACGATTGTGGTGAGGTCGAAAGGCCCACCCGTGACTAGCTCCCGGCGTTGGTCCGAGAGGGTCACGACAGAATTGTCCGTCCGGTGGGCGACGAGCCGCGATTCGAGTTTCGTGGCCGTTCGCTCACCGGCGGGTGCGAATTCGCAACGGTATGTACAATTACAATGTGAGTACCTCAATAAATTATGTACAATTAGAATGTGAGAACATCAATAGAGTATGTACAATTAGAATGCGAGTTCACCCATAAAGTATGTACAATTAGAATGTGAGTACGTCTATAAAGTATGTACAATTAGAATGTGAGTACATCTTTAAAGTATGTACAATTAGAATGTGAGTACGTCTATAAAGTATGTACAATTAGAATGTGAGTACATCTATAAAGTATGTACAATTAGAATGTGAGTACATCTATAAAGTATGTACAATTAGAATGTGAGTATATACACTACCAGTCAAAAGTTTAAGAACACCCTCATTTTTCCAGTTTTTACTGAAATTTAAACAGTTTAATGTTTCAATGTACTCTGAAATTAGAGCATAGAACAAATAAACAATTGCAGACAAAAAAGAAATCATGGAATCGTTTTGTTGAACAAAATTTAATCTAAATTTTTGACTCATCAAAGTAGCCACCTTTTGCAGATATAACATCCCGACATACTCGTGACATTCTTTCTACAATGGAAATTAAATATTGTTCAGAAAGTTCTTCCCAACACTGTTACAGAAGTTCCCACAAATGTGTTGCACTTGATTGTTGCTTTGCTTTCATCCTTCTGTCCAGTTCATCCCAAACCAGCTCAATGGGGTTTAAGTCTGGAAACTGTGCTGGCCATTCAATGATTTGAAGCCTACAGTCTTTTCAAAGGTCGTTCTGACATAGCCTGGAGTTATATTTTGGGTCGTTATCTTGTTGGAGGATGAACCCCTGACCAACGAGGCGTAGACCAGAGGGTATTGCATGGCACTGCAAAATGCTGTAGTAGCCCTTATGGTTCAGGATGCCAGTCACTCTGTGCAAGTCGCCGAGTCTGGATCCAGAAAAAGAGCCCCAGATCATGACGCTTCCTCCTCCATGTTTGACCGTTGGTGTCACACACTGAGGAACCATTCTTTCGCCTACTCGACGGTGTACAAAAACCCTGCTTGGTGAACCGAAGATTTCAAATTTTGATTCATCGGTCCATAAGACCTTCTTCTAGTTTTCAGTCATCCAGTGGCGGTGCTTCATGGCCCAGGCAAGCCTCTTTTTCTTATTTTGCCATTTTAGAAATGGCTTTCTTACTGCCACTCGACATGTCAAACCTGCAGCTCAAAGTCTTATCTTCACAGTTGAAACTGAGACTTCCTTACTTCGACCAGTGCTAAGCTGTGCTGGAAGCTGCTGTCCTGTGAGCCGCCTTTCACGCAAGCTGTTGACTCTCAGAAACATGTCTTCTGATTTTTTTTGTGGCTTTGGGTCTGCCAGACCTCTTCCTGTCAGAGTTTCCTCCAGTTTCCAAGTGCCTTTTGATGGTGCAGGAAACTGTACTCACTGACACCTTGGCTTCTTTGCAATTTCTCAAAAGGAAAGACCTATACTTTTAAAGGTCCCATGACACCCAAAAGTACTGAAATTTCATATATATATATATATATATATATATACATATATATACATATACATATATATATACATATATATATATATATACATATACATATATATATACATATATATATATATATATATATATATATATATATATATATATATATATATATATATATATATATATATATATATATATATATATATATATATATATATATATATATACAGTAGACTAGGTGTAAGTCGGCAACGTGTAACTCGTCACTTCGCCTAAGTCGGCAGCGTCAAAAAGTCCCGAATGTATCTCATGTTAAATCCCTTTGAATAAAGGGTCATCCCTCTGTAAGTCGTCATCTCTAAGTCGTCACTTCGTCTAAGTCGTCAGATGTTGTCCATTCCCATGTAATGGAAACTCAAGTAAATTACCACTCCTAACTCATCACACAGAACTGCTGCCTCATGAGAAGTCCGATTTCATGGAATCGTGATGCTCGCTCATTGGTTTACACCGCCAGTGATAGGCTATTGATAACTGCGTACACACATTGATCGCACTGCAGGCAGGACAATGGCGACTAAGCATAAGCTTACAACTAAAACCTACCAAGAAAAATATGACATTATCCAGTTTTGCGAGGCAAACCCACTGATGAAGAAAACAGCCAGAGCTGAGAAGTTGGACATCAAACGGCAGACATTGAACGATATCTTGAAGAATAAGGGCAAGATATTTGGACAAGTGGAGAAGATCGTGAGGCTGGTGGTAAGTGTGAAACACGTGAAATGTGTGTCCTTTGAAGATGTCGATGACGCGCTCATCATTTGGTATCGGCAAATGTCGGCTCAGCCAAATATTCTGTTTCGGCCGATTCGGCAAAATATTCGGCTGATCCTGTCTTTCGTTGGAGGATTGCCCAGCCAACATCATGGAATACAATGACCGGTTTGAATCCTTTCTCATGCACCAGATGCCCAAGAGTTTGAGGCATTCAAACATAACGGATTACTTCGCGAAGAAGTAAAGGATCGATCGAGCTTAGTGTTGAAGTCCGATCATGGTTTTATATTGGCTTGTTTTGTACATTACCGCACTCACTTACACATAGGCATTGAGTGGTAATCATCACCACGATGACTGTGTGTCATGTAATTTGTCACCATACCATCACCGATGGTATACGAGTTATCTTGCAGAGTTGTTCATTATCTTTACTTTTGATAAACTGGTTCATGAATTCCATCTTTGCTTGATCACTTTCCAACTCACCAACTCACCCCCACCTATGCCCCGAGGATTGTGTTTTCCTTTTGGTACAATAGCCGGCTCTCACACATATGTGTCCAGGCCACGCGCGACTTCATCCTTCACCCCACAGTCATCATGAATATTCGCATACGCGCAAGTCGTCACTTTTTTCTCGGTCCCGATTGTGACGACTTACGCCTAGTCTACTGTTTATATATGTATATATATATATATATATATATATATATATATATATATATATATATATATATATATATATATATATATATATCATATAGGAGTTTTTCATCGTGATTTCAGATCTTACAATGTTTTGTCACAATATGTGTTTTGTAAAATGTGAAATTAAAAAAACAAACCTCTTCGGGAACACCCCTAAAAATTATACTGAAAGGGGCGTAACCCACATGACGTCAACTAAAGGATTACAAAGGCTGCACGTAAATTACTCGGGTTGGTGGTCTACGTGATTGTATTGGCTTCCTGTGCGTTTCCACATTCGATTGGTCGACTCAATCGCTTCGTTCATTTCTGCTTTAAAAAAAATTGAACATTTGGGTTTTGAATAATGGATGACATGGACTTTAATTTGTCTGGTAGCGACAGTGAGTGTGAGAGAAATGAAGGATTTTGGTCTGAATCACATGGAGAATTGTCGGATAACATAGTCGCGGGAGGTGAAGTTCAGGCAGCTGGAAATGAAATATGGCCTTTCCAGTTCGAGCCCGAAGAAGGACAAGCAGAGGAAAATGGTGATGAAATTCCCAGAGTGAATGATGATTGGGAGGACATCGAAGGAAGACTTGGCAATAACAACTGGTTAGACAAAATCCTATTCGTAATTCAATAATGTAAATCCGACTTGCATAGTGCTTGATATCAGAAATATTTTATTGAGGTGACGTGACCAGCGCAGCACAGCGGACATGTTTCTCCATGGCGAATGAATCGCAAGCAAGGCCAGCCCATGTCATCGGCCGTATCTCTCCGCGCATAAAACGAAGCAATCTCGCTGTCCGGATATGATGAAAACTTGTGTGCAGAACACACCTTGCGACATAATTGTCTTGAGGAGTCCGATAAATCTGACATTCTGTTGCATTTTTATTTATTTTATTCCTATTGTCGTCATGTAGCACCAGTAGAAAACAATGAAGAAAAGAGAATAATAAAAGAAAGCTACAGCACATCAGATTTATCGGACTAGTCGGACGGACGACGGATTTATCAGACTCATCGGACGGACGACGGATTTATCGGACTTGTCTAGACTCTAGAGATCTCGAGTCAATCCACTCTGTGCGAGTCGCGTTCTGCAGATGACGTGAAGGCTGCAGTTCGCTGAAGTCAACTTTTTTTTAAGGGGTGGGGCATAGCAAGTTGTGAAAAGCACCAGAAATGTTTGAAATATCGGTCTAATTATCCCATTTTGATTAAAAAAAAACGGGTGATTTCTTCACAAGGAAGGTCAAGTTAATAAATAAATAACCAGAAAGTTTTGGGCGTCATGGGACCTTTCATGGTTCTAATGGTCTGTCTGTTTTCCTTTGTTAATTTCATTTTTCTCGCCATTATGATAGTAATATATTACTTCCTGCAGTGCAATATTGTCCAAATAATGCTTCAGAGGGTGTAGGAACACAGTCTGTTCCAACACTGCTTTTATACAGACAGAGGGTTAGTAACGAATCAACAAAAGTTGGGACACCTGTCGGAATTGTTTGCATCAACTTTAAGGCTTAATTTACTTCAATTGCTGCAGAACAGCTGCAGATGCTAACCCATTACTTGCTCCCTGAAAAGGGCCTTTCTTAACAACTCCGAAATTTACATTATTTTTCAGTTTCTGCGGTGGCCTCAGGGTGGCCCTACGCCGTTTGGCTATCTTTTACAGGCCGTAGGGGTCGCCGTGGAATTATAACGCGGAGTTATAACTTTTTTCATTTCTACGTTCGCCGTAGCAATTCGACATGCCGTAGTTGTGTTCCATGTCGACCTACGTAGGGCGTACGGTGGGCTTGCGTTATTTGTGCGGCTGCCGTAGTCTCTTATCAATGAAAAATGAATTTTGCCCTAAAAACCGAATACATTTGAAAAAAACCGAACACAACGAACCGTTCATGTTTGTTCACGTGTCTCCCCCACCTGTTTGAGTCGCATCTTCACGCTTTGTTCATCCAGTTCGTTGGTGGAAATCCTCGTGAAAGCATCTCTCTTGTGTCGATCGCTACTTTACCTCATGTTTTCACCTCGATTTGTGCTGTCTATTTTTTTTTTACTCATCTTGTATTTTAATTAAAAACAAAAAAGCAATCCGATCACGTGGTGTGACGGACTGTCGGGCAAGGATTTAATTTCGCAGAAAAACCGGTTGTAATTTGGAATATCCATGATTACCTCAGCCCGATGCGTTTGATGAAAGTGATTGTGGTTCTGGGGGCATCATGTTTGATGAGCTGCCCTGCGGGCAGCGCTCGCAGAGTGCGCAAGCGATCGGAACCCAGGCCGGAGCTCGAGCCTGTGTGGGCCTTTGGATGTGGTGATTGTACCAGTTTACATACAATACACCGCCACCGAAGGTCATTTACTCATATTATTTTACCTTAAACATGGGGAATTTCAGTTGAAAGCGTCTTGAAATTGGGTTTTCTTGGGGTCCAGGAACAGATTAATTCACTCCATTATTTCTTATTGGGAAAATAGTTTGGGAATCGAATTTTTTGCAATCCGAACAGCCTCCTGGAACGAATTCAATTCGGATTCTGGGGGCACCACGCACTGGTATGTTTCGAACTGTTACATTTTTATTTCAGTAAAAAAAGAACTGGTATATATATATATATATATATATATATATATATATATATATATATATATATATATATATATATATATATATACATATATATATATATATATATACATATATATATATATATATATATATATATATATATATATATATATATATATATATATATAAATATACATACATATATATATATATATATATATATATATATATATATATATATATATATATATATATATATATATATATATATACCCACTTGTTACCGTCCGTCTGGCCACACGTTCGCCTTAGGGCCCCCCTGCGGTCCCCTTGCGGGCACCTTGAGGCTACCTTGCATCTGCCTTGAAAATTCTATGGCCGCCGCAGGGACGCCCTAAGGTCACCGTGCGACATCAAATACCGTACGGCACCCCCACGTTTTCGGTCTCCACAATTTCTAAATACGCCGTGCGGCTCCCCGAAAAATAAAAACATGTGACTGCTACATTGTGTGACCATGGAAATACTGCGGCCGCCGAGGCAAATGTGACTTCGGCCTTATAGCCCAGGAGTAATAGGTTTAAACCCGGAAAAAATTATAACAAGCTGAAACTTTCAGGAAATGTTCAGAAAACTGTCAGGAATAACATACTAAAAGTCCCCAGGAATCTCCCTTGAGGCTTTTCAGAAATTCAAGATGGCGTCAAAGATGGCCGCCAGCTTGAGATTTTGTCATATTTCAGGCTTAAAACATCATAAAAATGCAAATAATGAGTCTAAACATATGTTTTTTGGGGGCAGGGAGTTCAATTTCAACAATATTTTGAAGATTTAATGAAATCCTTATGCAGTTATACATAGGTCTAAACCTCCTGGGCTCTGAACAATTTTCACCATATGTGGTAATACTATAGAAACCTTAAAAAATAAGAATATTCATGTATTGTATTAAATACATTAACAAAAAACAATTAACAAAACAATTACAAATGTTAAAACGTGTGAAAAATATTTACAACATGACACATGTTCACCCTCAGTCATCATCCTCATCATCAGTTTCTGGAGAAACAGGAGTTGATTCTTCAGTTTCTCCCTCAGCATCCAGCAAGGATGGCATTGGTGCTGCATTGTTGCAGGTTTGACCAGTGCACTTTGTACACAGGGCAGAGCAGTGCACCCCCATCTTCCTGCAGCCACATGACACTCCACAGCCATCTGCTCTGCAGCCACAAGAGATCATGTTGAGCAGAGTGTCTGGAACAATGGGATGGTCAGTGTCAACTGGAGTCAGGATGTCCTCCCGTTTCCAACTCCATGCTGTTGGCTGCAAGGGCCTCCCCATCCATTCCTGAATAGTGAGATATGTTCTGAAGGAATGTTGCTTGGCTGCAGCACTTGCTGGAGGCAAAGTTGCTAACTGGAACGTTGAGGAAAGCAGGAACTGCAGGTTTGCTGTATGTCTTGATGGGTATGTGCCCAAAAGTGCCAACTGCTTCAGCTGGGGGTAGTTCCATTGTGTGCTTCACAGGAGACTTTTCTACTGTTCCGGGTGGTGTTACACAAGCTATGCCACCCATGGCATGGAAAGTGTTGTGCCCAGTTAGTGTAGCAACATTGAAATCTGCATTATCAAATACACACTGGGTGAAACCATTGAGGCCATAGGAGGGCTCACCAGAGGATATGAGGCTGTTTTCAAATCGCTGGACCTCCTTGTCATCATCTACAAAACTGATGCTACTGAGGATGTCTATCAGCCCACGAGAGGCATACTTGCGATGTATGTACACTGCTATGGCAAGTAGCACTGGTGAAATTAAAGACCTTGGTCTGCAGGCAGAAATGACAGAATGGGCAATGGCAGTGCATCGCCGACTCACTACAACAGCATTTATTTGGACCCTTTGGGTCCAACAACTTGTGCAAGAAGAGCTTCAGAGACTCAGGAATCATAGAGGAACCATTTTCAGTTTCTTCCAAGGTTGGATATTCACCGAGATCATACACTGACAAACGAATCTCATAACATATAATTGAATTTGCCATTTCAATTATTCTATCATTTTCACAAGCTTTGTCGGCTGCTTGATCTGCCACCTACCTCTCACGAAGTATCCGGTGAGCAGATTCACGGACACTGACTATGCTGGATTTTCCAGGGAGGTGGCTTGTTATAATGATATCATCTTTGTATCGCTCTTTCAGTTTCTGTTTGAAGTACTTGAGAGAATAGCCTTCCTCACCATTCAATAATGTTTCCATGTGCTCCATGAGGTCAGAAACTGCATATTGGCATTCGTCATTCTCATCTATATATGCACATAGCTCATTGAAAGCTGAAATCCTTTGAACATCAACTGGTTTGCCAACAAGTTTCAACTTTTGTGGGTTAGAAAGAAATTCCTGGGCACAGGCACGATGGTATTTTGCCTCTGCGGCAACCAAATCAATGTTTGCTTCTATTCTTTTGGTAACTGCCTCTCCCCACTCATCACCCCTCTCTGTTACCCTTTTCAACACATTGTTCTTGAACTTTGTCTCTACATTGCTTGTTAATTTTCTGCGTTTGGTTTCAAGTCTGCTGCTAGTAATCAGTACTTCAGAGCAGAAAAGGCAGTGTGTAGTGATGTCAAACAAAGGAGTTCTGGACCGCAAGGTGGGTTGTTCAAATTCCTCATCTGCCGCTGATTTTTCAGACTTTCTCGTCTCAGATCTAATGGATGATTCCCGGGTGTAGGCTTTTCTACAGGCAATGTGAAGTGTCAGTGACTCCTGTATCTGTAGAAGTTCATGAAGACCATCCTGTCTCTCAAGACTTGCAGCAACTAGAGTTGTCCTTCCTTTGGGTCCAAACTTGCACAAAATCCTTGATGCATTTACAAATGATGCACGACTCAATCTCCTGCTCTGAAAAGAAAACATTGTATTGTGCATGTCAGCCATATTAAATATGTAATAAGTTGATTTTATCTTAAAAATAGCCATAGTAATTGATTCTTTGTAACTTAAAATCTATGTTTTGACCCATTATTTTAATTCTATGATGATTTCAGCTTGAAATATGAGAAAATCAAGCCGGTGGCCATCTTGGACGCCATCTTGAATTTCTCAAAAGCCCCAAGGGGCATTCTTGGGGACTTTTAGTATGTTATTCCTGACAGTTTTCTGAACATATCCTGAAAGTTTCAGCTTGTTATAAATTTGTTCTGGGTTTGACTCAGATTTGACTTAATACTCCTGGACTATTTAGCAACTTGCTGAATGCTGATTGTTGACAGCGGGATCACGCTACTTTATTCTGAGTGAATCGTTCACTCACTGCAGATTCTTTTGCCATGCCACGTCATTCAGAGTGAGTGGTTCGTGCTCCGTCACCCTGAGCGAGTGGTTTGTGCTCCGTCACCCCAAGCGAGTGGTTCGTGCTCCGTCACCCTGAGCGAGTGGTTCGTGCTCCGTCACCCTGAGCGAGTGGTTCGTGCTCCGTCACCCCAAGCGAGTGGTTCGTGCTCCGTCACCCTGAGCGAGTGGTTTGTGCTCCGTCACCCTGAGCGAGTGGTTCATGCTCCGTCACCCTGAGCGAGTGGTTCGTGGTCCATCACCCTGAGCGAGTGGTTCGTTGTCCATCACCCTGAGCGAGTGGTTCATGCGTCGTCACCCTGAGGGAGTGGTTCTGGCTCCGTCACCTCGAGTGAGTGGTTCTGGCTCCGTCACCCAAAGTGAGTGGTTTGTGTTCAATCACCCCGAGCAAGTTGTTCGTGCTTTGTCACCCGAGCGAGTGGTTCGTGCTCCGTCACCCCGAGCGAGTGGTTCGTGCTCTGTCACCCCGAGTGAGTGGTTTGTGTTCAATCACCCCGAGCAAGTTGTTTGTGCTTTGTCACCCTGAGCGAGTGGTTCGTGCTCCGTCACCCCGAGTGAGTGGTTCGTGCTCCATCACCCCGAGCGAGGTGTTCGTGATCGGACACCCCGAGTGAGTGGTTTGTGCTTCGTCACACCGAGCCAGTAGTTCGTGCTCCATCACCCTGAATGAGTGGTTCATGCTCCATCACCCAGACCAAATGGTTTGTGCTCCGTCTCCCCGATCAAGTGGTTTGTGCTCAGTCACCACGAGCAAGTGAGTTTTGCTCAGTCATGCTGAGCGAGTTGTGAAATAACACCCGATTTCCAAGCTGGTTGCTACTTTAATGTGTTTTCTAAATTTCCGAACCAATTTTTTTTTTCCACCCGTCACAAGCAGCTGTTTACAAAGAATAATGTTAGTCAACCTTTCCCTGAAACATCAATATCAATATGCAACATTGTTTTTTGGTGAAAGCTACTAAAGGTTGAGAGTTTTGGAGGAGACAAAGTGAGAGAGGCGAGATTGAGATGGTTTGGACATGTGCACAGGAGGGAAGCTGAGTATATCGGGAGAAGGATGCTGAGGATGGAGCCGCCAGGCAGGAGGAGAAGAGGAAGGCCAAGAGGTTTATGGATGCGGTGATTGTGGACATGCGGGTGGTTGGAGTGTCAATGGAAGATGTGGAGGATAGAGCGAAATGGAGACAGTTTATCTGCTGTGGTGACCCCTAACGGGAAGAAGAAGAAAGAAAGAAGAAAGAAGAAGAAGAAGAAGAAAGAAAGAAGAAAGAAGAAAGAAGAAGAAAAAGAAGAAAGAAGAAAAAGAAAAAAGAAGAAAAATAAAAAGAAGAAAAAGAAGAAAAAGAAGAAAAAGAAGAAAAAGAAGAAAAAGAAGAAAAAGAAGAAAAAGAAGAAAAAGAAAAGAAAAAGAAGCAAAAGAAAAGAAAAAGAAGCAAAAGAAAAGAAAAAGAAGCAAAAGAAAAAGAAAAGAAGAAAAAGAAAAGAAGAAAAAGAAGAGAGAAGATAGGAGAAGAAGAAGAAGAAGAGAGAAGATAGGAGAAGAAGAAGAAGAAGAAGAAGAGAAGAAGAGAAAGAAGAAGAAGAAGAAGAATGAGCGAGATTGGCTAATTCCTGTGTCAGCTGCTTGCCTGTCAATGTGCACTGCCTTCACTTTATTTTATTCAAAACTATTCCATAACTCTACTAAATATAACATGTTACATTACATTAACGGGTTGTCAAACATATTATTTCTACCGAATGCAGAAAATAACTGAATCGTAAAATCAAACCAAAATAATTTAGAAACAATCAAGTCAGTTTTTACAGCAACCAAAATATGTGGATATAATATATGTAGTTAGTGGAATTTTGCAATTCATATAACAAAATGTTGACATATATTTGCAGACAAATAAAATTAAGATACTTTTAAGAACTACAGGAGAAATCCTAATGTTGATGATCACCAAAAGATCACCGATTTTGTATTTCTTGAAATGCCAAGAAATCACAAGTAATGGTTCTGAAAAACATCCCTGGTTAAAAAGTGAGTTTTTGTGAAACAGTGAGCAGCAGAGGATAGGATGCAGCTGTCATGATGTAACCCTTAACAAAGTACTCCATGCTGTCTTACATGCGATAGAAAGCCGATGAAAATACCATGAGTAATGGTTGTAAGGGAATTCACAGTGTGCACAGGATGTTGCCAATCATGGCAGTGGTCTAAAGTCATTAAAATTTTCCGCAGTAAAGGCCATGCCTTGTAAAAAAAAAAAAAATAAAACTCCTGGCAAACAAGTCAAATCTTATTCCACTTTCAATAGATAAAGTGCATTGCAGCCTTTTTGAAAAGCAGGAAGCTGTGGAGTCAATGCTGCACTTGATCAGGTTGGGAGGCGCAGTCGGCTCATAGTTGGAGAAAAAAAAATAGATTTCAGAAACATTTTGGAAGAAAAGAATGGCCCAACTATAAAAGCCACAGTTGCGCACGACTTGAGGTGAGACATTCAATTATGTTTGAAACATAAATGTGACGAAACAAAATCTTCATGAAGTATTCACCTTGGCGGCCAGGCTTGTCGAGCTAAGTTTTTGGTCCAGATTTTTTAAAGCCCTGGTCTTTGCTCCAGATTTTCAAGATGAGAGCTCACCAACATATTATGACAAACTCTGTCTCTACTTATTTCTTCAACTCTGCCGAACTCTGTTTTCTCAATCTATAATCAACTTCTTTCCCTTCCCATTGTCAACGTACAACTACGAGCTCTCATTTACTCAGCTTTTGCATGACCTTGCACTTGTAGACAAATAATTTTCCACTGTTCCAATTAGCTTTCTGCATCGCAAAATGCAAGGTGACGTTATATGTCAGATGAACGATCTTAGGCAGACTGGTGTGTTATTGTGACGTGTTCTCTCCAGAACACATCCCATATTTGCAGTGAGAATATATTCTCATGTGGTCAGGAGTCAAATTGGTATAAGGTGTGTTGAAAGGCCAAGGAACACCTCCAAAGGTATGTTCCTGAGGCAGGTGCCCAAAACACAGGGAAGGAGGCCAATAACTCGAATAAAAATGCATTTCAATCGACCTTCAATGTCGACTTTCGAAATGACATATCGGTATGAATGCGAGATGAGGCCTTTTGTACGTGTGCTGTTTGTGTGTTTTCAGTAACTCTCTTCTGCTCCCTGGGCACTCTTAATATGCTGTCCCTAGCACAAAATCTGTCAATGAAATGGTCTTTTAAAAACAGTTTTCAATCTTCAGACAAAAGAGTGGCAATTTCAAAAGAGTTAACCATAATAATTATTCTGGTCGTGAATGCAAATTGGACTAATGGAAATTGAGCAAATATGAGAAATATCCGTGAATGAGATTGAATTCAGGTTTGTTCCATTACTTGGCAGTACAACTAGCTGAAGGGCCTGTCTCCAACAGGAAATTAATGAATGTTCTTGTCAAACAGCTCATGTAACCATGTCCTGTGATAGTTGCATTATTTAATTAGTTTCAAATAAAATTATTTTGTGTGCACATACATCTTTAAAATTAAATCGGAGCTTCAGTTTCCCATCTTCATTTATCCTATCCTTCCTCCCAACCATGATACAGCGAAGCTTGCGGTGAGGCAGTTGTCCTGAAACACCTTGCCTTTGCCTCATGGAAGGCAAATCCTGCTGAAGGCAATCTCAGGTCCTTCCACAAAGCTTGGAACAAGTGCGTCTACCCTGAGGAGAGCCAGGAAATAACACCTTTATAATCTCAAGTCTGAACTCTCAAACTTGTCTGCCTCCTCCAAATCCTGGTGACAACTAGTTATGTTTGTTTCTGGTGGATGTTCCCCCTCCATTGCCTCGCTTACCACAAATGGCAACACAGCTGACACTGCACATGAAAAGGCTGAATGCCTTAACTCCGTGTTTGCTTCTAAATCTTGTGTCCCAATCCCATCGCTTTCTCTACCCACCTTACCCAGTCACACCCAGCTGTTCCTGGACTCTGTGTCCTTTTCTCCTGACAATGTGCAGAGTTTGCTGTCAAACCTCGACTCAGATTCTGCAACCGGTCCCAGACGGGATCAGCCCACTTGTCCTAAAAACCTGCTCTTGCTCACCCTCTCTGTTCTGTTCACCCTCTCATTTGCTCAAGGTCATCTGCCATCTGCTTGGAAATCAGCAAACATTACCGCTCTGCATAAAAAAGGTGAAAAAACAGATCCCTGCAGAAACAGACAAATCAGCCTTCTCCCAATCATCAGCAAGGTTATGGAATCCATCATCGCTTCAGACATGAAATCCTTCCTCTTTCTCCAATGGCTTGATTTCCAATCATCAATTTGGTTTCAGACCAGGTCACTCTACCCTGGATATGCTGCTTCTGTTCTCCCAACAATGAATGGAGGTACTCAATGCCAGACATGAAATCAGAGCCATATTCCAAGACATATCATGTGCTTTTGATACAGTCTGGCACCCTGCCCTACTCACCAAACTCTTCCTACGGTATCCATGGTAATTTCCTCTCATGGCTCACAGACTTCTCCAACATGTGTCGCAGCCAGCGTGTGCACCTTTATGGAATTCTCTCATTTCTTCCTTTCCAAACTGAAGTTCCTCAAGGCAGTGTTCTGGGCCCTGTTATTTTTCTGGTTTTCATCAATTATCTCTCCGACTCTCTGGAAAATCCTCTTTATCACTTTGCTGATGACTCCACCCTCTGCCCTACCATCTGTCATCCCTCAGATCAGCAAGCAGCAGAGTCTTCACTCTCTGCAGATCTGGGTAAAAATCACAAACTGTTCCAACACGTGGAACATGCCTTTCAATCCTGACAAATCTCACACTCTCAGTCTGTCTCTCTGAAAGGACAGTCTGGACAACCCCTCCATCTACTTTCCCAACAATCCCCTTGAAGAAATCTTTACATTCAAGCTTTTGAGCCTCACCATCTGCCACAATGCTTCCTGGGAAAGCCACATCTCCAAGGTGGCCTCGAAATGCAGTCACCGACTGGGCATCCTACATTGCGCAAAGCCCTTCCTTGGAACATACATATATATATATTTTTTAAATCCACTTCTGGGCAAGCATAAACCACCAGGGATCGTGATTTCAGCTACATTCCTACAAACATATGCGATAGCTGCATTAAAGTAACATGAACTAGTGGTGGCCATGGTTATAACACACACACACACACACACACACACACACACACACACACACACACACACACACACACACACACACACACACACACACACACACACACACACACACACACACACACACACTTCTCCTTTCATCAAGGTATGCAAAAATTTAGTGCAATTTCTCTTGTGTCCCCAGATTCCCCCACCCTCGCGAATTTTTTTTTTTCACAGATATATAAATGAATATGTACATGTATTCACCCTTCCACAATGTAAACGTTTCATTATCATTTCTTCTCTGTTTACATATCACATCACTATAAGAGTTTCAAGAATCATTCAATATTTTTTTCAGAATGAGATACAATAGTCCAAGAGATCTCAGGACACAATGTATGTGTGTGTGTGTGTGTGTGTGTGTGTGTGTGTGTGTGTGTGTGTGTGTGTGTGTGTGTGTGTGTGTGTGTGTGTGTGTGTGTGTGTGTGTGTGTGTGTGTAAAACAGACGCACTCATGTCTCCCCTGCAAATGGAGGAAATAACCAGGTGGCTCGGATTATATAAATAGACTCCTTCCATGCTCTTCTAGCTGAAGAAGCTGCAAAAAGCAACTTGGAAAGGCTACCAAGGTAAGCCCTTTGCTGTTTCAAACCCTTCCAAGAGCTCTTCCACAGCTGAAAGACATTCACAAATAGTACACACATGAGAATCCCAATGCTACACACCCCCTCAGCTGCCGGATCAGTTTCATCACTTATTGGCGGATCATCAGCGATAGCATAGACAGAAACGCATGTACCATCAATGCTCCCATGCATGTACCACGTGTAAATGTCAAAAGCAGTCAACATAAAAATGAAAAACAAATACCCACAAAAAAACCCAGAGAAGAGCACTGGGAGGTGTCGATATCTCTATTATAATCCCAAGCTTGAACACTAAAAACTCGGCTCGCCGTCACACGATCCCTATGAAATAGCTGTGGCACTTTACGGACATGCCGACAATGTTTGGGAAGTCTTGGCATTCCATAGTACCACTTGCATTTTGTACAATGCGTATTTTTGTCATTCCCCATGTACGGTCTGTCGTCTGCTACCAGCTATGTTGTATTGCTATCCCGTGCATGTGCACGGGTATTGCTAGTATTATATTATTACGAATTCTGGCCCGTCCGGCGTGCGATCGGCCGCTTGACTCGAATGGCGACCGCGTCGCCCACCGGAACGGACAATTCAGTCGTGACCTTCTTGGAACTATCGCCAAGGAGCTATTCACGGGTGGGGGTTTAACCTCACCACAACCCAGTGCGCATTCTACCCGCGCGAAATAGGGTGAATCGCCGAAAGTCGATATACCTAAGTACTCGCACGGGTAACCTACCGAGGGGTTGTACCACACCACAGGTCGACTCCGGACACGAACCGCTTAAGCGGCTCGTTCCGTGGTACAGGGATAACCGAGCGGAGTTATCGTCGACCTTGACGGTTCAGATTAGTTACCGGGTGTTTCAAAACCACTATCAATCCCTTACGTGATGCAAGATGGAGATTCAACAAAGGAAAGGATGAAGCGAAATGGGGGAACAATTGGACAAGCACTTTTAATGCGCGACACATGGAAGCACTTATTTCCAGTCAGCAACAATTAATCATGCACGTATACAGAGGCAAGAACAAAAGCAAGAACGAAACGCAGAGCTACAACCGAATATAATAATTACACTGGCACTTATGCAGGTCTAAACTTGACGGACTGGCACCACACACACACATTTACACAAAACCCAAACAAACAAAAGTGGCGACTTCCCTTTTTGCGCACCGAGTCCTTCTCCCGCGCCCTCAGCTTTCAGCTCCTCCGGCATGGTTAGTGAGCTCCTGCTTCGCGCCGGCACGTGTTGGCCGCTCGACGCCACGGACGGGGTTTTGGGGAACGAACGGGGTTTTCCGGCGCTATCTCGGTGCGGACGGGGGGGGGGGGGAAGAAACCGTCAATACTTGGGGCCGAGAGAGGGGAATGGCAGACGCTCCATCCCACCAGCGGGGTCTCGGACCGCACCGACTCCGACTGACCTTCCGACCAGGAACTCTCTCTTTCTCTGTTCCTCTCTCTCTTCCTCTCTCTCTCTCTCTTCCTCTCTCTCTTCCTCTCTCTCCTCTCTCTCTCTCTCTCTCTCTCTCTCTCTCTCTCTCTCTCTCTCTCTCTCTCTCTCTCTCTCTCTCTCTCTCACCACACCATCATGTACAAAGGGATCAAGCACGCGCTGAACTCTCCTCGTCCGCCCCCTTTTGTAGCGTGGGGCTCCGCCCTGTCGCTCCGCCCCGTTCTTCGCTCCATCCCTCTTCGAGGCATTTCGAGAAAGGTCATGACAGTGGGTGTTCCTCCTCCCTGATCGCGTCACACCGCGCATCCACCAATCGGGAGCGAGCTGCCCCACCCCTCCCCTTCACACCAAGCGCGGGGAAAAATGGCGGGAAAAAACCCCACAGGCTTCACAAGTGCTTTTGTTCTGCCAATCCTTTTCGGACGGTTTCCGTGGTGCGGAAACCGTCTTACCATGGTCCGCGGAGGATGGCGTTCGTAAGCAGGCGTAGTGGCGAAGATGGTGGTGATTGTTGTGGGGGTGGTGTGAGCGTGGTGGGCGTTGTGGCGTAGTTGGTGGCGGTTGTTGTTTGCGTGGAGGTTTGTGGCAAAGGTGGCTCAAAATAACGATAGATAAAGAAAAACGGCTAACTGAAGCATCGCAGCCCGAATGAATCACACATATTCCCTCTAAACAATGGGTGTGGGCTAACTACACGTGAACTTAGCATCATCACTGATCTTAGGACCCTTTATGGTGTATTGCGAATTTCCACAGCCGTAACAATATATAACCACACACACAAATAAAAGGCAACGTGTGTGTCTCCTCCATAACTCCAAAACTATCAAACCTTGCAGCCTGAAACTTTGCGTGCATACGAAGAAAACTCCAAGGAAGAGGAGAGAGAAAATTGGGTGTTTGGGTTCATTAAAACATCCCTTTTGAAGACAATTAATGGCCTTATTTAATTTTTCTTTATCAAGGCACCATCTCGGTCACCTCAATCTCCCTCGCTGGGGTGTGAAGCCGCCATGTTTTTTGGCCTGCTCAACCATGCTTTGACTTGGAACAAGCCGCAATGATTTCTTGATGATAAATAATTTTTTTTCACTTTCCTCACTCATATTATCGATGCCTGTTCATCATAGCTATGAATCACTGGGTACATCGCAATGCTTAAAAACACCCGGAGACACCAGTGTTCATGGCTTTATTTAATTTGAGAATATGAATAACCCAGAGAATCTTTTAAACCAAGCATTATTACAAAATGTAAGCTCCAGATTTGAAAATATCAGCGACTACGATAAAAGTGTTGATTTGTCCAATTCGGACATTGCACCGGCGATTCCGGGTGTATAGTTGTATCGACGGCAATTGGTAATCGCTTGCCAAGCCAGGCATCCTGTTGGAGTGCTTGAGTGCTTAAACCATTTATCGAGCTGTACAGTTTAGTTTGTGTCCTGATCGGGATGTGCAGTCGACAGTTACGACAAGGTAGAGGTATGTATACAGCACACACGGACGTGGTACATATGGGTAGATTTGGATCTGTACAGACTCTCCGCAGGTGTGTGGACATGGCATGCCTGTTACAGGTGCCGTGAGGGCAAAGTTTCATCCCGTATCTTTTGGAGGTTCTTTCAGGTTTTCCTTTGCCCTCACACCTGTTTCTGAAGTATTTAGTTATCAGATTTGATTTATAAAGGTGAAATGTTTCTCTTTGTGAGTTTCAAAGCAAAATAGAATTGATAACACCCGATTTCTGAGCAGTTTGCCGTATTAATTTGCTTTCTAAATTACCGAGACCAATTTTTTTTTCCACCTGGCACACACAGCTATTTAAAAAGATGAATGTTTGTGAACATATCTCTAAAACTGTGTGTGTGTTTGTGTTTGTGTGTGTGTGTGTGTGTGTGTGTGTGTGTGTGTGTGTGTGTGTGTGTGTGTGTGTGTTTAATTGGTATCTACCATATGTGGGTTTTAGAATGTTGAATGGAGTCCTCCCAGGTTAAGGCCCAGTCACACCTTGACGTTTTAGCCAGCAATGGCAACGTATTAAAATGTATGTAAAACGCTGGCTTACGTTGAACTTTTTTTTTTTTTTTAAGTTTTGGTCGTATTCATAATGAGTTGGTCTTATGCATAACATATTAGTAACGGACACAGAACGTTTCGTTGTCTTATAGATAACTTATACGAACTAATACTTAGCCTGTTGTCAGCGTTCACAACCTATGCCCAACGATAGTCGAACGTATGCATAGCATGCTGCACGTATCGCCGACGATGACGTGGCGTAGCGTATTAAAAGGCTGCCGCACAACGATTCAAATCATAACCGCCGGAGAAATGGAAGTGTCAACATCGCAGTTACACCTTGACGTTTAAGCCAGCAATGGCAACGTATTAAAATGTATGTAAAACGCTGGCTTACGTTGAACTTTTGATTTTTTTTTAAAGATTCGGACGTATTCATAGCGAGTTGCCCCGTTGGGCCACTGAATTGATACACCAGGGGGTTGACTCAGCCTGTCATCCTTCTGAGGTCGGCGAAGTGAGTACCAGTGTACTGGGCCGGCGTATACCCCGGTTAAAATAGGTGTACCATATCCCTGTGTCGTAAGAGGCGACCAGGGTTGCGTCAGGAAGGGCATCCGGCGTAAAACATGTGCCAAATCACTATGCGGATCATACGGATGATCCGCTGTGGCGACCCCTAATGGGAGCAGCCGAAAGAAGAAGAAGAAGAAGAAGAAGAAGAAGAAGAAGAAGAAGAAGAAGACGTATTCATAACGAGTTGGTCTTATGCATAACATATTAGTAACGGACACAGAACGTTTCTTTGTCTTATAGATAACTTATACCATCTAATGCTGAGCCTGTTGTCGGCGTTCACAACCTATGCCCAACGATAGTCGAACGTATGCACAGCGTGCTGCACGTATCGCCGACGATCACGTGGCGTAGCGTATTAAAAGGCTGCCGCTCAACGATTCAAATCATAACCGCCGGAGAAATATAAGTGTCAAGATCGCAGTCACACCTTGGCGATCTTGCCAGCGTATGCCGACCTCTGGAAAATGCGTCTAAAACGCTGGCGCACGTCGAATACGGTATGGGTAAGTTTGGTATACGTGAATAGAACGCTAAAGTACGCTATCATATGTCGTAGTAAGTGGAGTACGTCTTGAAATTTTAAATGTGTTAAACATTTTACGACGTGCTTGCCGTATGCCTCACACGCACCGCATGCGATGGGAATAAGTTGTACACACAATTTGCGATCGTTGGCACACATCGACAAAAGTTACTTGTAAGTTACTCATAAGTCGAAACACGTCAAGGTAATGGTTAGCGTCAGTGTTCCAGACTCCCTGTTTTGTTTTTTTTTCTTTCTTTGGTATGACAGTGATGTTGACACTTCGATTTCTGGTGCGGTTATAATATAATATAATTAATAGGCTGCCGATCAACGATTTAAATCATAACTGCACTAGAAATCGAAGTGTCAACATCACCGTTATACCAAAGAAAAAAAAACCAGGGAGTCTGGAACACTGACGCTAACCATTAACTTGACGTGTTTCGACTTATGAGTAACTTACAAGTAACGTGTGTGGACGCGTGTCAACGATCGCGTAACGTGCCTACAACACGTTACTCATAGGTTAGAAATAAGTTTTGGGTACGCTAAACATTACCTCGACGTGTTTTGACTTATGATTAACTTACAAGTAATGTGTGTCAACCTGTGTCAACGATCGCATAACGTGCCTACAACTTATGGCCAGAATTATGCGGAACTTGTGAGTCATACGCTGGCATAAGTCGTAAAGTTTCAAGCATGGAAAATTTGAGGACTACCGCAAAGTACAACGTTTAAAGCCAGCGTACTACGACGTATGGCAGTGTTTTTCAGCGTGCTTTCAATGTTTCCAAAACTTACCCATAACATATTCGACATGTGCCAGGGTTTTAGACAAATTTTTCAAAAATCGGCATAAGCTGGCTAAAACTTCAAGGTGTGACTGGGCCTTTAGGCTCAAAGTATCCCCCTTCATTTCAGTAAGGGGTCACGATTCAAGGACCAAGCTGTGAAGTTTTCTGTTCTTAAAGTTTTGTGCCGAGGGCTCTCTTCAGGATAGTCGCTGAGCCCAGAACGGCTTCCAACTGTAGTTGGTTTGTAATAATATTCCCAGGGATGGTTTTTAGTTCACCTGTAAAGTAGTTCCAGAGAGCTTTTGTGATGGCATGTCATCCTTCAGTCTGTCCATCAGCAAATACCCGCAACTTCTTCTCAGAAACTACACATACGATTTCAATGAAATTTGACCACAACCTCCATCACCCATGATGGCATTTAAAAAGGGGTCTGAAGGGGTCGACAGAGGGAGTTCACGGTGGGGGGTGGGGTGGGAGTGAGGAGTAGGTTACCTCCCAAAGAGGTATTTGCTTTCTTCTGAAACGATACCCACAATTCCGATGAAATTTCACGACAACCTTCATCACCCATGAAGTACCAAAGTTTGTTCATGACATTAAAAAATTGGGGTCTAAGGGGTTCTACGGGTGTGGGGAGGGGGGGTTGTTGCTCCCCCAAAATACGTTTGCTTTCTTTTCTAAAACCACACACAATGTCGATGAAACTTGACCACAACCTATATCACCCGTGATGTTCCAAGGTTTGTTCATAGCATTAAAAAAAAAATCCATATGTATTTCCTTCATTATATATATTTTTGGGTAATTCATGCCTACCAATGGTTGTTTGCCTGATTATCTCATCCAGCCACTACCAGGTGGGTGTCCAGGGGTATTGCCCCTATGTTTAATATCTCTGTGAGGTTCTTTGTCATCATTCCTGCAGGTCCAGCTGTCACTAGTACAACTTTGGCATTCTTAAGCTTTCAGGATCTTCTCATTTCATTCTTGAGGTCTTGGTATTTGGTCATTTTCTTAATTTCTGTATCATTTAGTCCAAAATCACTGCTATGAACAACTCAATCAGCAATGCCTTCTTCCCTTTTTTATTGTACCCAAGTATGATATCTGGTTGCAACTTTTGTTTTTGATATTCACGCTCGATGGGTGTGTGTGTTTGTTTGTGTGAGGCACGTTTTTGTAGAGTTCTCCTGGAACGTTCTGATGTGGAATGTGATACACCAAAATGGTTGTCATGATCTCCTGAGTTAATTAGGCTAATTAACTACAAAGAACCCAGAAGAACTCCCATGTTTTAAATGCACGCCATGTTTAAGGTGTACAGAGCAGCTTAATAGGTCCTTCTCTGGCATGTTAGAAAATAAATAACAAAAATAATGATCACATTGTGACAAAGAATATATTAATTAATAATAATAAGTCATCGTATTTGGCAATAATAAGAACGAACATATAATCCCCACCCTGGCCCAAGAAAATCTGGGCTTGGAGAAAGGGAAGTTAATGCTCTGGCAGGACAGCAGGTAAGCATGCTACAAGGCTGTGAAGACCAACTAAAATTTGGTCCAATGGACCAACGGGCCCACGAGTAAATGAAATGACAATAAAACACAAAGGCAAGTCATGCAGCTGGCAGCGGTGGCCATGGCTCTGCCAAGTGATGGCAGAGGAGACCCATCCGGAAGACAATAAACATGTCGGTAGACTGGGGTGGCACAAAGTGGCATGCAGATGTAAATAAATTTTAGTGACCTCGCAGGTAGAAAAGGTGAAAGTGCAAGTATGGTTCATGAGATACGGAGTTTATAAGATGGTGGTGCTTTTGTAAGGACACAGTGTCACCACAGCTCATCCGGCCCTAACATCCGGACACAAAACACAAAAAAAAAAACATGCAACACAAAACATCCGCACCTAACTTCTTCATCCGTGCTACACATCTAGGGATAACTTCATTCTTTCACAATCATTATAAAATATTACACTTCTTTTCAAATATCTTTATCCCCGTGGTGAAATATTGCACATACAGAGGGGAAAAATGGATAGGATCACAACTCTGAATATTCAAATGTTGGTGAACTCACATGACAAATTGGGCGAATGAGAGAAAGCATCAGAGAACATTGCAGCTAATTAACGTGATTAACCAACCACTAGTGACGTTCTATCCGGCCTGACCACTGATGAAGACAATATGGCGGCACCCACGTCTATCGACTCGGATAAGAAGAATGTCGAGTTTTCGACCAAAATTTGTTTTCTGCTCGTTGTTTTTTTTTCAAACAAAGAGTAATTTCATTCTGGTTACCAATGAATCCTGGCTTTGATTCATTAGCTTTGCGACCAATTGGAAGAGGTATGAGTGTAAAGAAAGCAAAGTTGTTACGCATACCAACACATTCGGTGGAGTTTCCATCATCAGGAATGGGTCGTGTTTGTCACTGACGACAACTACATGTAGCTTAGGTAGCCACGGCCTGAATGCATACCTCGAATCGATGCATCTACATGGTTTCTTCCTCGTAATCAAATAAATATGATAGATCACGTCAAAAGAACTAGATCTATGAAACATGTACAATTGGAATGTGAGTACGTCTATTAATTACCTACTAATTACCTGTTGGAACATTAATTATGTGTACTGTATCATTAATTATGTAACACATCAGCACACAACACATGTTCTGCTGAGGTTCTGCAATCTCCAATTGCTCTGTTGTTTATAGATGCAACTGAAGCCAGAAAAGGGAGCAATCAATATTTACACGGGGGAGGGAAGATGGCAGAGCAGACAGGCATGATGTCAACATATATAATGGCATGCTTATCTGCTCTGCCAACATGAGTCTGTCAATGATATATTAGAGCTGGCCTACCTTTGCTCACACAATGTGATTGCCATTCTTCACAAAAACATTAAGAGTCACATTAGTGATCCACCAAGACTTCAACTAGTCACAGGTAGCCTCACTTTTTCATGCCTTCACGTCTTCCAGGGTTTAAATACTTTTTCTAAACATAAAATATTCACCAAATCTGAATATAAAATGGTTGGAAAGTTCGTCTCGCTTCTGGACCTTTCTGTATTTAACAATTCATCTGGGTCTGTGTTGCCTACAACCTGTATTCCTGTAATATCACTCCCTCGACAAAGTGTCCAACGTATCAACATCTATAAATTTGAGAATAAGCTTTGACCCCGATTATTGAGCCATGAAAGCACACAAAGCATGATATCTCAATCGATCCTGAATGTGGGCTTTTGTTTATTATAAACATTTGTGGAGCTAAGCTCTACGTCGGATGGATTGAGGTGCCGGAGCAACTCTCTGGTGCACTCTAGCAACACCACACCCCTACCTTAGTACGATAGCATTCCAGCAAGTATAGCCAAGATCACATTTCCGGAAAGAGGTCACTGGTGTAATGTTGGTTAAATATGAACAGATTCACAGAGGTCAACATCTGAAAGCAGCTCAGTGAAGAAAAGATTCCATTCTGTTTCCACAGATTGATGCTGAAGATTTGGTTGTCCTTGAGTTACAGTACCACCACCAGTGCTACAACGAGTCCGCAAGGTTTCTTAGGCCAAGGTCACATTTGCCACGGCGGCCGTGGGGTCTCCAAAATCTGTGGCCACGAGCAATTATACGGCGGCCGCAGTATTTCCACGGTCACAAAATGTAGCAGTCACATATGTTTTTATTTTTCGGGGAGCCGCACGGCGTGTTTATAAATTGGAGACCAAAAACGTGAGTGTGCCGTACGGTCTTTGATTAGATGTCGCACGGTGACCTTAGGGCGTCGCTGCGGCGGCAATATAATTTTGAAGGCAGACGCAAGGTGACCACAGGGGGACCGCAAGGGGGCCCTAAGGCGAACGGTAACGAGTGGGTATATATACCAGTTCTTTTTTTTACTGAAATAAAATACACCAGTATATATATATATATATATATATATATATATATATATATATATATATATATATATATATATATATATATATATATATAACTGAATATACTATAACTATAATATACCATGGTGCCCCCAGATTCCGAACGCCCCATTGTTTGAACAAATTGGAATCCGAACAATTTTTTCGAGAAAATTTTGCCCGAAAAACCTAATACATTTTAAATAACCGAACACAAGGTTGCGTTCATGTTTGCTCACGTGTCTCCCCCACCTGTTCGAGCCGCATCTTCGCGCTTTGTTCATTCAGTTCGTCGGTGGAAGTCCTCGTGAAAGCATCTCTCGTATGTCAATCGATACTTTAGGCCTCAGTCACATTTGCTCTGCGGCGAGGATACGGTGGCTGTACGCCCTCTGAATTGACAGAAACGTGCGGCGGCCACAGAGAAACTGAGGTGGCCTCAGGGTGGCCCAATGCCATATGGCTATATTTTACAGGTCGTAAGGTCGCCGTGGAATTATAACGCAGAGTTATAACTTTTTTCATCTCTTTGTTCGCCGTAGAAATTCGACAAGCCAAAAAAAAAAAACTGGTAAAAAAAAAAAAAAATTAACCCATTCGTTACCGTCCGTCTGGCCGCACGTTCGGCTTAGGGTCCCCTGCGGTCACTGTGATGAAATAAAAGATGAAGTGAAGCGTGACCACGTGACGCGTGGCTCGCACACGGGACAGATAAAACCGAGATGCTGCGCAGTCGACGGGGATTGTCCCTGGGGCATTGTCATTAACTGCTGTGGTTCACTTGGTGCTCCTTGATTGGTAAGAATTGAGAGTGTACCGGACTCTGTGATTATGCTGGCTAATTGTTGTTATACTCTGCGGTGATTGACTGCACATGTAATTCCTTTTGTGTTTGTAGAGACGGCTTCAATCAAGTGAAATAAAGCCTTATACTCCGAACGCATTTCTCTCACATTCATTTCAATTTATTTCACTTGATCCCTTTGGCTGCCTCAACCGACTGTGGACAAGATCTACAATCCGGAGAGGTTCGATGCGGACCCCAACGCCACCGACTCGGAAATGAAGTGGTCCCATTGGTACCGCTCCTTCTCACACTATCTGACCATCATTGAAGAGGAAGCCGACAAATTGGCTGCACTTGTAAACCATGTCTCACCAAGTGTATTCAGGCTCTTCTCGGAGTGTGACACTTATGACGCAGCGATCGATGTGCTGCGGGCGCTCTACGTGAAACGCAAGAACGAGGTATACACAAGACATCTTCTCAACACACGCAGGCAAGAAGCCGGTGAGACAATCGATCAGTACCTGCAAGCTCTGAGGCACTTGGGCAAAGACTGCAATTTCCGGGCTGTAACCGCCGAGGAACAGCGAGATGAAGCGACCCGAGAGGCTTTCATCCAAGGGCTCAGGTCAGCCCCCATTCGGCAACGCTTACTGGAAAAAGCACAACCCAATCTTGAAACGGTAGCTGACCAGGCCCAAGCTATGGACGTGGCCCAGCAGCAATATGAGTCAAATGGGACACCGGTGTTGCTAATGAACGCTGCTATGGCAGAAACTCAAAGAACTCCCCGGGTTACCTCCGACACTGAGGATGGAGATAATCCCGAGGAATCGGATACCCAGACCTCGTCAAACTCCTCGGCAACTACTTCGGTTGGTAAATGTTTCTTTTGTGGGTATAAAAGACACCTCCGTAACAAATGCCCCGCCAGAGATGCCACTTGCATGAACTGTGACAAGAAAGGGCATTATGCCAGGGTATGCAAATCTACTCTTAGAAGAAATAAACCCACTTCTGCGGCTCTCTACTCACAAAAGAAACTAACAGCAGCTTCACCGGGGAATCTATCCAAAGTTATCATCAACGTACGAATTAACGGGCATATGGCTGAGGCTCTGATTGATACCGGTAGCTCTGAAAGTTTCGTCAACAGCTCGCTAGTGAAGGGCAGGAAATGGAAGATCCACCCGACAGACAATACGGTATGCATGGCCTCCACATCACTACAGTCCAGCGTACGAGGGTACTGTAATGTTGAGTTGGACGTAAAAGGCTACACGTATCGGGATGTAAGGGTACTGGTGCTTCGTGATTTATGCGCAGATGTAATTCTGGGTCATAATGTCCTCAAGCAGCACACGAGCGTCGAAATACCCTTTGGAGGAAGCAAACCTCGTCTAATTCTAAATGCTCTGACCACCGCAGAGGTAACGTCCCCCCAGCTGTTTGCTAACTTGTCGCCGGACTGTAAACCGATAGCGATCAAATCGCGACGATATACCACCGCCGATATGAACTTCATCTCTTCTGAGACCAAGCGATTACTGGAAGAAGGTATTATAGAACCGAGCGATTCACCATGGCGCGCGCAGGTGTTGGTGACCACCAACCAGAACCATAAGAAACGAATGGTTGTCGATTATTCCCAAACGGTCAATCGCTTTACCCAACTCGATGCCTACCCCCTGCCGCGCATAGACGAGATGGTCGAACGCGTGGCCAATTATAAAATATTCAGCACCATCGATTTACGAAGCGCCTATCATCAAATTCCCATCCGAGAGGAAGACAAACCTTACACCGCGTTCCAGGCAGGTAGACGCCTCTATCAATTTAGGAGGATTCCGTTCGGTGTCACTAATGGAGTAGCTTGCTTCCACCGAGTTATGGACGACATCATCTTGGATGAAAACCTCAAAGACACTTTTGTTTACGTGGACAATGTCACGATGTGCGGAAAGGATCGGGGGGAACATGATGCGAATCTGGACAGATTCTTCAGCATTGCTAGAAAATATAATCTGACCCTCAACTACGAGAAATGTGTATTCTCGGCAAAGTCAATTGACCTTCTCGGCTGCACAATAGCCGACGGCACGATTAAGCCCGATCCTGAACGATTGCGCCCGCTCCGTGAGCTACCCCCACCTCATGACCTGCAGACATTGCTTCGAGTGATTGGGATGTTCGCGTACTATGCTAGATGGATCCCCCAATACTCTGAAAAAATACATCCCCTAGTGCATTGCAAAAACTTCCCGCCAGATGCCGCTGTTGTAAAAGCTTTCCACAGCCTCAAAGATGATATCAGTAATTCCGTGGTATTATCGATCGATAGCTCGGTTCCGTTCGTGGTGGAAACGGACCCTTCCGATCACGCGATCGCCGCGACGCTCAATCAGTCTGGACGACCCGTCGCGTTCTTCTCGAGAACTCTCTCTGGAAGCGAGCAGAGACACTCGGCGATAGAGAAGGAAGCATACGCTAT
The DNA here is from genome assembly GCF_056783735.1 of Eptatretus burgeri. Taxonomy (NCBI): domain Eukaryota; kingdom Metazoa; phylum Chordata; class Myxini; order Myxiniformes; family Myxinidae; genus Eptatretus; species Eptatretus burgeri. The sequence goes on from NC_140972.1 coordinate 40,904,157, forward strand.
TGTCAAAGCCCTACGTAAATGGAGACATTATTTACTGGGCAATCACTTCATGCTCGTCACGGACCAGCGATCCGTTGCCTTCATGTTTGATGGGAAAAATAACGGGAAAATTAAGAACGAGAAAATAATGAGATGGCGGATAGATCTATCTTGTTATAGTTACGACATTGTTTATCGGCCCGGGAGGGAAAACCCTGCTGCAGACACCTTCTCTCGGGTCTACTGTTCGGTGACATCCGGTCGGGCTTTGCAAGACCTTCATGTCTCTCTGTGCCACCCAGGGGTAACCAGAATGGCACATTTTGTGCGTAGACAAACCTTCCCTATTCTATCGAAGATATTAAACAAATGAATGCTTCATGCCCTGTTTGTGCTGAACTAAAACCCAGATTCTATGGCGCCGCTCCTGGCAGGTTGATCAAGGCCACTTCCCCCTTCGAGAGACTAAATATCGACTTCAAAGGGCCCCTGCCGACCGAGACAGACAACAGATACATACTCATGGTTGTTGATGAATATTCAAGGTTCCCTTTTGCATTTCCGTGCTCGGATATGACCTCGGGCACTGTCGTGAAATGTCTCTCTGACCTCTTTGCCATGTTTGGGAAACCTTCGTACATACATTCTGACAGAGGACCGTGTTTCATGTCGGTCGGGCTAAAACAGTTCCTATATGAACACGGCATAGCAACTGGTCGAACGACGGGTTACAACCCATAGGGTAATGGGCAGGTGGAACGGTATAATGGAGTCATTTGGAAAGCCGTAACCCTGGCGCTGAGATCGAGAGGACTGGGGCCTGAGCGGTGGGAGGTTACCCTTCCCGATGCCCTGAATTCCATACGCTCTTTGCTCTGTACGTCCATCAATGCTACTCCGCATGAACGAATGTTTACTCACCAGCGACGATATACTGGTGGCCAATCGGTGCCCAACTGGCTAACCTATCCGGGTACAGTGTTCATGAAGCGCCCGGTACGACAAAGCAAGTATGAACCAATGGTGGAGAAGGTCGAACTCATCGATGCTAATCCTGAGTATGCTCATGTTAGACTTCCTGATGGCAGGGAGACCACTGTGTCGGTTTGCCATCTGGATCCCACGGGTACTTCTCCCTCTAGTCCTCCTCCTGCGGGTACTTCTCCCTCTGGTACTCCTCCCTCTGACATTCCCTCCCCAGGTGTTTCTCCCTCAGGAACTTCCTCACCCGAGAATGGTGGCGTCGGGGTTGAGGTAGACGAGGCTACCGCATTCCACCCGAGAGCGATCGAGGAGTCATCCCCGGCACGAGTTGAGGCTCCCCAAGAGGATCGGAAGCCTCCCTCAAGAGAAACCACCATTTACTCCCGGAGAGGTCGACGGATAAAACCCCCTCGATGACTCGATCTGTTAAGGGGATTATCGGCAACCCTTGATAACACCTTACCATGCTTCGATAACTCCAAATAATTCTCACTGCTTGAAATGTATGTTTCTGTAGTTTAAATAGTTCTCACTGCTTGAAAATGTATGCTCCCATAGCTTTGAAGTAATCATGGTGCGTTAGTTGAACCTCTAGTTACATATTAAAGATGGGGAGAATGTGATGAAATGAAAGATGAAGTGACGCGTGACCACGTGACGTGTGGCTCGCACACGAGACAGATAAAACCGAGATGCTGCGCGGTCGGTGGCATTGTCCCTGGGGCAATGTCATTTACGGCGGTGGTTCACTTGATGCTCCTTGAATGGTGAGAATTGAGAGTGTACCGGACTCCGTGTTTATGCTGCCTAATCGTTGTTATACTCTGCGGTGATTGACTGCATATGTATCCCTTTTGTGTTTGTAGAGACGGCTTCAATCAAGTGAAATAAAGCCTTATACTCCGAAGGCATTTCTGTCACATTCATTTCAGTTGCCTTGCAGGCACCTTGCGTCTGCCTTCCAAATTCTATGGTGACCCGAAGGTCACCGTGCGACATCAAATCAAAGACCGTACGGCACACCCATGTTTTCGGTCTCCAATTTATAAATACGCCGTGCGGCTACCCGAAAAATAAACCAATGTCACCCGCAGGGTGACCGGTATCTTGCCAAAAGGTGACCACGTGTGACTTCTTTAAGGTCACACTGTGGTGAACAGAGCTGCTATCCACCAGGAGCGACTCCTCGAGGAATATCTGCCTACGAGAGCTTCCGATGAGAATCATTCTACAGAGTAACCATCAAAAATATGCTTTTGCCTCATAACGTCACCAAATGATGTCATAATGTCTCAAGCTTGACATATCTAGAAAGCACTCATTGAGGTGTTCAATTTGAGATACTACATGATATGGTTCCTAAAACTTGAAAATTTGACCTTGGGGTCAAATATGTTTGACCTTAGGTGCTAACCATGAAGGTCAAGGCCAATCGCCACCAAAAATTAATCAGCTGAGTGCCAGACCATGAACTACATTCCCATGAAGTTTGAAGACGATCCGATCAAAATTACTCAAAAAATAAGGGTTTCGTCGACGCCCCTGATTTGCGACAAAGTGACCTTGACCTTTGACCTTGACCTTCAAAATTTTATGCACTGAAAGGGACCTCTATAGGCCTCTGATATGCGAAGTTACAAAAATTTCCAATGATAACTGTGCTCTGCAGAATTTTTTATACGTGATTACAGACAAACAAAAAAAAACAAACAAACAAACAAAAAAAAGCATACAAGCTGACTAACATATCTTGCAAAAACTTCGTTTTGGCAAGATAATAACAAGGACAAATGTGTCCAAGAGCAGCGTCCAAAACCTAAAGGTTTTCTCGGATAAAAAACAACAACAACAAGTTCCGATATTTCGTCACGTGCCTTCATTAAGCCAATAGCGAAACCCGTCATAATGTATTTTCGTATTTACGATATATCGTGTATTTACGAAATTACAATACAATAAATGGAATAATCTTTAAATAGTAACGTCAACTTTTGGAAACTTTAAAGCAAATGTCCGAATATATTTAAAAGTTCATGATAGACGCTCTCTAAATGCACCGTCTATGTGAGGATGTGTACATGTGCTCAATATTTAAAGCGATCCGGATCTTGTACAAAGAAGAGCCGAGTCTGAGAGATTAAAGTTTTGTCTAAACAAGAAGAAGAAGAAGAAGAAGAAGAAGAAGAAGAAGAAGAAGAAGAAGAAGAAGAAGAAGAAGGGCAGAGGTGCGTTTGAAAGTTTTTTTTCTGGTCTTACGGAGGAAGAGGGTGCTTCCAAGTACTTCCGGTATTCGGTATCACCTCTGGTTCTGAGTGCTTGTATTTTGGTATTGATCGGTAAGGTCCTTATTTTCACTCTTGGTGATCCCCAGGGGATGAGAGTATATGGAGGGGGTACCGGGTGAGGATGATTGGGCGCTCTCGTCAAGAAGTGTTGGAACTTCTCGAGTGTCAGCCATGAAGAGGGGCAGGCCCGGTGATGGAAGTCGTGAAGTCGGAGGTGCGGGAAGGGGTTAAGGATAAAGAGGAGCCGGGGGATAAATTCCCAATTATAATTTCGGCTGTGGAAGGGTCCAAGTCGTTAATTTTCAATAACCCGATAAAATTGGCTACCGTAATTGGAAAATAATTTGGTGACGTACATTGTGCAAGGAAACTTCGATCGGGTGACCTTCTGATCCAGTGCAAATCGGTGGCCCAGCGGGAAAAGATTCTGAGAGTCTCTCTTTTCGGGGATATTCGAATATCTGCTCACATCCCCAGATCTTTAAGGGAATGCCGGGGGGTAATTTACGGGATTGACCTGGACATTGTTATGGAGGTTATCAAGAGGCATTTGGCTGACATGGGAGTCGGTGATGCTCGTCGTCTTACGTCGGTGAGGGATGGTGTGAAGGTCGATACCACATGTGTGGTGTTGTCCTTCTCCATCCCGGTCCTTCCCCCTAAAGTGTTCCTGGGCTACCAAGCCTTTCCTGTTTGGGAGTATATCCCTCCCCCTTTAAGCTGTTACAAATGCCAAAGATTCGGTCATACTGCAACATCCTGTCGGGGTAAACGGCGTTGCAGCAAGTGTAATGCGGATCATGAGTATGAAAGTTGTACGAGCGTTAAGATGTGCTGTGCCAATTGCGGTGGGGAGCACAGTGCAGCCTACAGAGGCTGTCTGGAATTTCAAAGAGCGGCCCAGATCCAGCAAGTGAAAACCACTGGGAAGTTATCGTCTGCGGAGGCGGTGCTCAAGGTCCCCAAAGTTGTGTTGCCAATCAAAGAAACGAATAGGATTACTAAAACTCCAGCTCCGGTTAAGATACAAACAGTTTCGGTTGGTTGCCAGACAGAGACAATAGATCAGGATTGCCAAACTGAGGATTCAAGTGCCATGGTGGTTTTCAACATTTCTAAATTAGGGTTCATTGGATTTATTACTGAGGTGGTAAATTGCACAGCTGTTGTACAAAGGAGATCAGAGAAGATTAGCATTATTGCTTCAGCAGCCTGTAAACATCTGGGATGGGATGGTATTTCTACCAAGGATATTAATAAGATATTTAACAAGACGGGAAATAAAAAAGAGAGAGAAACCAGTCCTGATGCCAAACAGTCTCAGGACCCAATGGAATGCTAAAAGTCTCGTGGCGCACGGGTCCGAATTTAAAAAATATGTCTCTGAGTTGTTAACTGAACCGGATATTATTTGTTTTCAAGAAACATCGCTCAAGGAGCATAACCGATTCCATAGGCTGGGGTATACCCTTATTCGGAGGGATAGAGCTCGAGGTAAAGGGGGTGGGTGTGGCATTATGGTGAAATTTGGTGTTCCCTTCACGGAAACGGAAGACATTATGGAGCTGGAGTGTATTCTTATCAAGGTCCATGGATCTAGGGGGAGGGTTACAATTATAAACTTCTATAATCCTTGCCAACCATTGATGCACAAGAGTCTTCAGGAGGTTTTTAGAAGGTGTGAGGGGGTGGTACTTGTCTGTGGCGATTTCAACAGCCATAATATTCTCTGGGGCTCCAAAGACACTGATAGGAACAGCGATATTATTGAGGATTTGATCGATGAATTCGATATGGTGATATTAAATGACGGACAGGGAACATGTATAAATCCATCCACAGGGAAGATGTCCCCTCTGGATCTCACTCTTATTTCTTCAATAGAAGCTGCGAGATGCAATTGGGAAGTCCTTGATGACAACCTCGGGAGTGATCACTTTCCTGTGATCACAAATCTCCAATGTGAAAGGGGTTCTGTGGACTCTCTCGGTCCGGCTTCTTGGAACTTTTCTAAGGCGAATTGGGTCAGTTTTCAGATTGATGTGTCAGGGAAGTGAAGGAAGAGATTGGTGTTTACAACATCGATAGCATCAATAACAATATTGTTCAAATTATGTATAACATTGCTTGGGAAACAATCAACCTCAATTCCTTCAGTGGGTAGGAAAATTAAGGTCCCCTGTTGGAATGAGGATTGCAAATTGGCAATCCAGGGAAGATGGGCGACTCTAAAGAGACTTAGGAAAACCCTCAGGTTGGAGGACGTTATAGAGTATAAGAGGAAAAGGGCGATAGCCCAAAGAACTATAAAACGGACCAAATCCGCCTCTTGGAAATCATTTTGTTCATCAGTTAATCCGGATACCCTCTCAAAACTATATGGGGAAGAGTCAAAAGTATACAGGGAGTTAAGTCGGGAGGGAGATCTTTTCCAGTGATCATTTCCCAGAACATAGCCCTGTGTTCTAATGCAGACAAGGCAGAAGCCGTGGGCCAATTATTTTCTTGCAGTGAGAATATCATAAAGGATGACGTTTTTGAGGCTCGTTTTCCCCAAGTTGTAAGTCAAACCAGGGTGATCACCAATACAGTTCTGCCTTCAAACCCTTCACTCAATCTTGACTTCACTATTTGGGAACTGAAGCAGGTGATTCGTTCGGTTAAGAATAGCGCCCCAGGCCCGGATCGGTTATCGTTCCTGATGTTCAAACACTTGGATGATCGGGTGTTGCGAGTGTTCCTGAGTTTCTTCAATAGGATTTGGGCTTTAGGGAAGCTTCCCTGTGATTGGAAACACGCTATTGTAATTCCTATCCTGAAAGAGGAGAAAGATGGCACGGTCCCATCTTCATATCGCCCGATCTCCCTTATCTCAGTTGTTTGCAAATTAATGGAGAAAATGGTGAACAACCGATTGGTCTTCTTCTTGGAAAAGAACAACCTATTGTATAAAGGCCAGAGCGGTTTTCGAAAGGGACGGTCCGTTATGGATCACATTTCCGCACTAGCAAATGATGCAAGGAAATCCCTCGGTAATCAGGAGTCTCTTCTGGGAGTGTTCCTCGATATTCAAAAGGCATACGATTCAGTCTGGAAGAATGGCCTCCTTTATAAACTGAGTAATCTCGGGGTCAATGGCAGAATGCACGATTGGATTGGTGACTTTTTATCGAATAGAACATTTCAGGTGAGGGTTGGCCTGAGCCTCTCCTCTTTGTTTCATTCTGAAAAGGGCATTCCCCAGGAAAGCTGCTTCAGCCCAACACTCTTTAGTATTATGATAAATGATGTTGCCTCCATCCGCAAACTCCATCGCAAGTTATTCCTGTTTGCTGACGACATTGCTATGTGGATTCGGTGTAAAAATCTTGCTTTTTCGAGTAAAAAACTCCAGGGCGAGATCCGGCTCGTGGAGGAATGGGCCGAAGACTGGGGTTTTAAACTATCAGCTGACAAGTCCAAGTTTATCATATTTTCCCATAAGAAGAAAACGGATGATATAGCAATGGTAATTAATGGTACTTGCATCCATCCATCTCGAGTGGTGACCTTCTTAGGAGTCACCTTCGATAAGGGACTAACCTGGACCCCGCAGGTGAAGGAGCTGACAGGTAAATGTGCCAAAGGCATAAATTTATTTCATTGTCTCTCTGGAACAGAGTGGGGAGCAGATCGTGACAATCTTCTCATGATATACAAAGCTAAAATTCGTTCCCACCTGGATTACGGATGCCTGGCTTTCGGTGATTTGGCCAAGAGCAACCGAAAAAACTTGAGACTGTCCAGTCAAAAGCCCTTCGTGTATGTTTAGGTGCTTTTCCTAGCACTCCAGTGTCTGCCCTTCTGGTGGAAATAGGTGACATGCCCTTGTCCCTTCGCTGGGAGATGCTGAGAATGAAATATTGGGCTAGATCCATTTCTTCTGGGGACAGCCATCCTGGCAAATCCTTATTTGAAAATTGTTGGGAATACCTGAAGTTAGACAACAACTCTGCTTCCTTGCCTCTTGGCCTGGCCTGTATCAAGTTAGCCAAGGAAAGGAAGCTGGGCTCCCTTCCAGTCAGCCCCCAACATAAAGTCCCCATTTGCCCCCCCTGGACAGTCGAACCCCTAAGTCTCCGCATGGATCTCTGGGGAAAAATGGATTCAGTTAATCCTGTGGTAAAGCGCAACCTGGCTATCGAGTTTATACATACAAGTTGGAGTCAATCTTTGCATATATATGCGGATGGGTCCAAAGAACCCTCTCTAGGAAGGACAGCGGCGGCTATATGTATCCCCGATGTCCGTGTCGTCAGGGCTTTTTGGTTAACCGATCATCTTTCAGTTTTCTCGACGCAACTATTTGCAATCGTCCGAGCTATGGAATGGACAATCGAGTTCAATCCTCTTAGTGCAGTTATCCTCTCGGACTCACTTTCGGCATTAAAGGCGCTGGAATCCTTACAGGGTGGCTACAGGTATGACTTGGTCCTCGAACCTTGGCATTTGTATAACATCATGAACTGGAGGGGTCTAGTGGTGGATTTGTGCTGGATCCCTGCTCATGTGGGTATCGGGGGGAATGAGGCCAGTGACCTTGCGGCAAAGCAGGCCTTCAGAATGGACAATGTCACCCAAATCCCCTTGGGACCTTCAGAAATCATTAGTCTGATCAAGGAAACTGGCAATGTCAGTGGGACTCCTGCACAAAGGGGAGATTTTTTCACAAGGTGCAGTCGGAGGTGGTTCCGCTTGTTAAGCTCCCCGGGCTCTCCCGGAGGAATCAGGTAGTGCTTTGTAGAGTAAGACTCGGGCACTGTCGCTTAAATGCATACCTCCATAGAATTGGATGTCACCCAACGGGGTTCTGTGATGTGTGCAGAAAACCTGAAGATTTAAACCACTTATTTCTAAATTGCCCTCTCTCTGGGGAATCGAGGCAGCGTCTCATATGGTGTATAAGAGTTATGGGGATAAGGGTGTTGGAACTGCAGGTGATGTTGCGGCTGATGAACTGGAAGCACCCTCAACTCTGTAAGGTGGTATTAAAATTCCTGAACCAATGTGGGAGACCCATTTAAAATGTATCTGCCTTTGAAGGGCTATGGCTGTAGGCGAGTTTGATCAGATTCTGGTGCGTTGCGTGGATAGAGCCTCCTGGCTCTGACAGCGCCATTAAACCCTCAACCAAAAAAGAAGAAGAAGAAGAAGAAGAAGAAGAAGAATACGCCGAGCTCTCGATGAGCAGCGTTCACTACGCGAGACGCTGCTAGAAACATAATTATGTGACTGCTACATTGTGTGACCGTGGAAATACTGCGGCCGCTTTATAATTGCTAGTGCCCGTACATTTTGTAGACCCTCCGGCCGCCGAGCCAAATGTGACTTAGGCCTTACCTCGTGTTTTCACCTTGAGATGTTTTTTTTTAATCATCTTGTGTTTTAATTAATAACAAAAAAGCAATCCGATCACGTGGTGTGACGGACTGTCGGGCAAGGATTGAATTTCACAGCAAAACCAGTTGTAATTTGGAATATCCATGATTACGTCAGGCCGATGCGTTTGATGAAAGTGATTGTGGTTCTGCGGGCATCATGTTTGATGAGCTGCCCTGGGGGCAGCGCTCTCGCAGAGTGCGCGAGCGATCGGAACCCAGGCCGGAGCACGAGCCTGTGTGGACCTTTGGATGTGGTGATTGTACCAGTTTACATCCAATACCGAAGGTCATTTACTCATCTTATTTTACCTTAAACATGGGTAATTTCAGTTGAAAGTGTCTTGAAAGTGGGTTTTCTTTGGGTCCACGAAGAGATTAATTCACTCCATTATTTCTTATTGGGAAAATATTTTTGGAATCCGAACTTTTTGCAATTCTTCACAGCCTCCTGGAACGAATTCAATTGGGATTCTGGGGGCACCACTGTATAGGCAAACACCTATACTCCGATCTCTAGCGGTCGCGCACGGTGGACGCACAGTCGACGCAGACTTCCACGGAGGCCGTACGTAGGTGCACGGCGGGCGTAGGGGAACCTTGCGTCGACCCTGCATTGCACACAGACTGCAAGGCCACCGTACGGCGACTGTGGAAATAGTGCGGCCGTCGTAATTTTTTGGGGGTTCGGAAAATTCATTTTTCATTGAGAAGAGCTTACGGCAGCCGCACGAATAACGCAAGCCCACCGTATGCCCTACATCCGGTCGACGTGGAACACATCTACGTCATAGCTTGGCTCGTCAAATTGCTACGGCAAACGTATAAATGAAAAAAGTTATAACTCCACGCTATAATTCCACGGCGCTCCTTTGGCCTGTAAAATATAGCCAAACAGCGTAGGGCCTCCCTTAAGCCACCTCAGTTTCTCTGCGGCCACCACACATTTCTGTCAATTCAGAGGGCGTACAGCCGCCGTATCCTCGCCGTCGAGCAAATGTGTCCTCGGCCTTAGCAAGCCTGCCTCGCCATTACTTCAATCCAGACAGGATACATGGATGCCCACAAATAATTCTGATGACATAATGAGTATGACTATGAGGTAAAATGGAGATTCTTACATTAGCCACACTGAACAAGCTCTTCATACAAACAATTAAGCAAGTGGAAGGCATCGATGCTCCATATCAGACACGTAACCCGAAGAAAAGGCTACGAGTACAGAAAACTTTTCCCTCGGTCGTCTTTCTGACACCAACCAACCACCAAATAAGCAATATAGTTTATTCTGAAACCCTTTTGGCAGAAGATCTCGCAAAGGATCTGGTTGATAACTTCATATCTGCTGAAAGCTCTACTGATGCGGAAGATGACTATCAACATGCAAAGAAACGAGCACCTACAACACTGCACATACCAGACACAAATTACCATCTGCAGACACTGTAAAATGCTACTCTAGTCATGAATTCGCTGATTAGTAGTAATCAACCAATAACACCACCTTGGCCTCCAACTGCATCACACTTGTCGGGGAGAAATTGGTGAACCACAAAAATAAAGAAAAGTGGAGAAGCAAAATGTCCCTCCGGCTCCAAATGACAAAATGTCTGTATACAAAATTATTCACTTATACAGTATTTTGACATGGAATTTGATCACCCTTTAAATATAAAAACGTTGAACAACTTTCAGGTTACATGTTCCCAACTTATAAGTCTTGATAATTGAATTTGCATTCAAGCCTCATACATTTCTTACACTTTGTCAAACGAAATATTTTCATATTCATCCCATTTTTGACAAAAACAAAACAATTTTTTTGTCATACAAAATGAATTTGGTTGAGTTTTGGCCAGGTTATGTTATATATAAAGTACAAAAGTACTTCCAACCACTTACACAGCAATTAAACTATTCAAATATAGCATTTTGTAACAAGTATGGTTTCCATGTTAAGCCATTTACGATTTCTTTCTATGGGTTTTCATGAAGTGCTCATTTAAAATTTACGAGCACAGAATTTACAAGCACATTTGTGATAATGTACGTGGGGATAAGGCGATTCTGTTCAGATACATATTTGGAACTCATATAAATTGATTTCAAGTAATCCCCATTCTTGTTTCATGGAGACTGTATTTGAGAGACATGTACCCCTATGTGCAATGGCCAACTGGGAGTACTGGCATATGGTTGACCAGCGGTCCCACTGCAAAAGCTCACATATGCACAGAACAACATGGCTCCGATTGAACGTTGGCACCATTCCAGACATTTAAGCCAAACCTGCATTATGCTCCATCACACATGTGCAGATGCAAATTCTTGTTGTCCCAGCTTGTCTCTCTGCTCCCCAACACCAACGTCTTCATTCAAACCAACCTCTCTAAGCAACGATCCTCAACCACTTTCTGCACTCTGTCTGTGCTCCATTGCTCCAAGCACACTCAATTTCAAAAAACATTCTGAATCCTTGGTCGATCGGTGGCATCGTTTATTAGGTCATTGTTTACCTGGCTAATGGGCTTCATTTATGTGTCCACTTTGAAGAATACTTTAGGAGAGACCTTGTAAAGTTATCTCACTCTTGCAGAATGCTTCTGGAATGTGGTTACCATCTGGAAACTTTGGAGCTGAGTATTGTATATCTCCTGCATTAAATTATTGCTTTTACCAGTGCAGTTTCAACTTCCTTTTCTGCTGGTTCCAATTTAATATGTTATCGCTATGCTTCCACAATATGATGAAGAAATAGTCTTGCTGGTAAAGGCTAGCATCGATCTGCATTGGCAGACAAGTAGAACAAGCAATGGAATTGAGAGGACGTTGATTAAGGTATGCTCACTGCTTTAAGGATTAAGGAGCATGTGATGTTTCAGGCATTCACCCATCATCGGATCAAAAGAGGATGAAAGGTTAATGCTTCAGCAAAGGGGTAACACCCAAAATGTCAGCTTCTACTTACTTCTCACGCATTGAGTGCAGTATACCTTAATCAAAGTCCTGTTGACTCCATGTGAGTATGCTTTAATACCAAATTACACAAATATTATTCATTTTTATACGATGGTACGAAAAACTATAAAAAGTAACAAGGTGTCATAAACCAATCATAACCAACACAATGACCAGTAGTTAAATAAAAACCCCATTTAACAATAACATTTCCAAAAGAGTTTTCTAAATGCACTATTTTCATGTTTTACAGTGACATGACGAGTGAGGGAAGAGGGGGCAAGGTGGAGGGTCGTAGTGGAAGAAAAGAGTAAAGGGATTTTGACTTATTAACTCTAAGAACTTTTTTTGCTCTTTCTCACAAAAATTTGTACAAATCCAACAAACAAAAGATTTTCTTTTGGTTTTTATTAGTCAGAATATTTAACAATTAAAAAGCACAAACAATGTACTCTTGGTGATCTTTAACTGTAAGAGGCTGGTGTGCAATTGATAAAGAGAGGAAAGCCCTTCTCTTATTTTATAAGACAACCCAATTATTTTTTTTTTTTTGCTGAACTATTCTCATATATGACTTTGCAACACTGTTATTATACACATATTTTGTCCATTACACTTCATCATTACATAAATGCAATTTCAAATGTTGTGAAAATAAGATAACCCTGAAGAACAACATATTTTAAAAAGTAGGTTTATAACAATAACTTCAAGTTCCAACAGAGTAATTCTATTAATCACATTAAAATATTTTACATTGTGTTTTTTGATATACGTGCAGATTATGCATTCATAGTGAAAACGTTAATTGTATGCAAACAAGAACCACTTCTTGATTTAATTGCTCATTGAAGTTATGGCAATACAATACAACTCTAAACAAACCACTTATTTTTAGCACCATTTCAAAATGTAAGTCTTTTATATCAATCCATATTATAAATTGTACGTCTTACACAGTGCTGCATCACTGGTTTGCATTTATAACTTAAAGTCACCGAAGACATAGGATGTAAGCCCATCCATTCACTTTACTATGTTTGAATCTGTTCAGAAATGGAAAATAGATGTTACGCCATTTGAAATATGTGAGCTCATAATGATGTACAAGTGTACATCAAGACAAGATGTTTTCCTCCAAGGTAATTAAAAAATCAGCATCTTGCCAAAAATGTGTTATGCACAGATGCGAATGCATCGATATTCTTTGTGCAGTAAAAAGTTCAACTGGTTTACCCGATTCCCAGTTGGTGTATTCATTATTTTGAGAAACAGCATAATTTAGAAATGCTGATTTGGAATTTCAAATATTGCGTTAATTTACTTTCATTGATCAACATGATGTATATTTTTTATTTAAGAACTGAACTTCACTAATCCCACAATTTTTTACACAAACTCACAATACTTGAAAAGTAAAGGTAGTTTAGAATATTGACTTTTTATTTTGTTACTGATGTTTTGTGTCCACCAAAAGGGGCCTCCAGTTCAAACTGATCCCAAACCCTGAAATTCTTTGGAAGGCAGGCATGTTATTGAGAATTTAAAAAGCAATATGTCTCTTCAATACACTATTTGGAAAATAAAGGTGGAAACGAATTAGGGTCACAGTATTTCATACCAGCAAAAAGACAAATGAAAAATCACTCATAGAGTGACACTTGGCAAAACGGAATGGCACTCGGTGGAGCACATACCTCCACCAGGCTGAATAGCTTACAATTTGTATGCCACTGATAGGTCGGATCTGAATTCGGACCTCAACCAAAATTGAATTGGCTTGTTCTTGTCACCTAACCAACCCATCCACCTCGATTTGTCATATCTCGTCCACAACTTTTTGAGATCTCATGCGATAAATAGTTTTTGGCCCCATTTCAGTGGTGAAGAATCACTTGAAAAACTCTTGGATCCGGATCTGGATTCGGATATTCACAAAAATCGAATCAACTAATTGCTGTCACACACCCAACATGTCCACCAAGATTAATCCAAATCCGTCCACAACTTTTTGAGATGTCATGCAATATCGTTTTTAGCTCCATCTTTCAATGGTGAAGAATCACTTAAAAATTAAATAATTCTCGTATCTAGATCCAGATAAGGATCTTCACCAAAATTAAGCTTTGCTGTCCTTGGCCAGTCATCTACACATGAAAAAAAATTTCAGAACGATTGCTTGAAAACTTTGGCCAAAAATCGTGTGACAAACAGACAGACAGACAGACAAATGCTACAGACCAACATACTTGGCAAAAAAAATTTTTGAGAACTAAAATCAATAACAATATCAGTACTTTTTGTCAAGGTCTGAAAATTATTTATTGCATTTAACCATCTAAAATTATTGCATTAAACCTTTTTCTCTTTCGAGTTGTTAACTGTGAAAGAAACAACGTTCAAGTTCCTTTTGCTTTTTAAGGGTGCAAACTTTGAACTAAACTTGTTTTATACTTCAATAACATGCTTCAGAAGTAAAAGAAAAGAAAAAAGAAAAAAAGAAGGCATGCTTAACAACACCCAAATTGCATCGCTCAGAAGTTAAGGAACGTAAGTAAGCATATTTAATAACCTGTTACACTCCCTGTGCAAAAAGCCTCATTTCATAATGCAGAATACCCACAGTGCACCTTATAAAGCACATTCTTTGGTGAAACAACCACACTAAAGCTAAGCCACACAAGAAGGAAGATTTCCTCTGAATTCCACAGGGTCTCAGATAACTTACATACAGACAAAGTCGAACAAAGAAAAGGACAATAGAAGAAGGTGATAAGTCGAAACAAGGGAAGAAACAAAGGGAGGAAGTAAATATTAATGTCTTGTTTAAGAATTCAAGAGGAAAGCAAGGTGTACTTCACAATAAAAAAAGAAGATGAGGGCAATTAGGATGGGACTAATTGAGGATTCCTGGGAGTAGGAAATGGCTAAAAGGAAAATACAATCAGTGCAGATGTACAAGTAATTTCAAACGCAATTTTCGACCAAGCTCTCCTTCTAGATAGTCTCTTTCATGCGCAGCATGTAAGCGACGCAAAGCTGGACCATGATAGGCAGGTGCTGCGGCCAGTTCGAGCTGCTGTGAACCTGGACGTGATGCTTCAGCTTTGGCCTTTATAATCCGCAATGAGGCAGCGCCGTCATGCCATGCTAAACTGAAGCAACCATCCTGATTTCCCGAAGTGATAGCATAGCGGACGTGGCCATCCAGTGCAGTAAGAGCAGGTATGAGGTGCAGTACATGTGAGCCATCATGTAACTTGCTCACGTTCAGGTGCATCTCAATGGGCCGCTTTATGTCCAAGCTTGACACGGCCTCCAAAGAATTGTTCATGTATATCTAGAATTGAGAGGCATACAAAGATTTCACATTAAGTTATTTTCATGTGTATTTTATTTGTGTTCACCCACCCCTCTCCTCCCCACCAATCCTTGTTCCTCTAACCTTAGCCTTTACATACTGTATATGTATCCCATCCCTCACTTACCTTGTCCCCCTTTGGATTGCTATCCTTCCCTCTCTCAGATATATTATTGAGAAAAAAATAAAATGCTTGCTTTAAACTGGCTCTTTTCCCCACCAAATAAAATTATCCCCCATGTTGCTTGGCTGTATGTATTTATGCGTTTCCTTCCACCATGTGTGGTTATTGTATTCATTTTCATCACTAACATGGTATGTTGTGCTGAACTTTCACATTGGTGATGTGACTCAAGGCTGGATCCACCTGTTCCAGTAACTGTTTGTCCTTGCATATTTTTCAGACTTACAAATTATTAGTGCTTGCCTGTTTTCCCTGCCGGCTTGATCATGAGATGAATTTCTCTCGATATATATATATATATATATATATAGATATATAGATATATATATATATATATATATATATATATATATATATATATATATATATATCATTTCACACTGTCTCGTATCCAGCCTTGTTCTTCAAACTCTCAGCCTATGGTATTCAAGGCCACCTCCTTACATGGCTTCCTCCAATCTGCTTTCTTAACAAATCTCTTGAAGAAGTTTAGTCCCTCAAATGTTTGGGCCTTACCATCAGCCATTAATTCTCTTCGAGAACCACATATCAGAATTGGCATGTAAAGACAGCTACTGACTGGGCATCCACCATCGTGTCAAGTCTTTTCTTGGCAATTCCAAACTTCTCGTAAAGTACAAGGGTTTTAGCTGCAGCAAGATGGAATATTGTTCTCTCTTTAGCGATGGTGCCCCGACCTCACCTATTTCACATGATCAAGGTCTGTGAGATCATTGGAATCTCCCATGACAAAGCTGAATCGTTGGGCCTGTAACTCCCACATTGGAGAATTTTGACGGCCAGCTTCCTTTATGGTTTTGCCCTCTTCCAGCCCCCCCCCATCCCAGGTTCATCAGGGTGCATACATTTTGCCAGTGGCCCACTTCTAGTGAAACTCCTAAACTCTAGGTTCACTGCTCACCAACACTTATTTGTCTCTTTTCTCATTTCTCTGAGCTTTGTAACCAACTTCCTCAGTATATTTAATCACATTCTCTCCAGGGCTGCAAAATGACTGTTCACCTTCTCAGGGCAAGCCCAACACTTCCCTTCCAGATTATTGTGTTTTCTTTCTTTTTCCTTTGCACACCTTTAATTTTTTTTCTCCACCATTTTCATTTCATACCCTCAGGTGGTAGGTTTGCTCACAGCTGACAAGGTATCACCACTTGTCCCCTGGGAGCCTTTTGCAGAACATTGGTTCGATTGCAAGTTCTTGGAGCAGGCTGCCGAATTTTGGAGGGGGGCGGGTTGCAGATTTTTGAGGTTTCTTTCTGCCTTATGGGTTGCATTTCTGGTTCTGCAGTGTCTGTTCGAGTTTAGTGTTACAGTCATTGGTCTCACAGACTTCCGCAAGAAAACTAGAGGCCCGGAACTGGGTGTAGCACCCTGAGAGACTGCCTCATCATCTGGTGCATAATTTTGTGTCCTTTTATCTGCCATTTTGTGACCGGAGCCACACAAGCATGGGATTTTAGGAGGTCCTTTTGAGGCCACAAGTTTGCACTGTTGTTGCAATCTGGAATTCTCCTTGTTTGTCTGCAAAACTCCTTGAAGCACCTTGCCCCCCCCCCCCACTCTTTTCACTTTTTTCTCTCATTATGCACAACAAAAATAATCAAGATGATACTGGAAGCCAACCATTTGGGGCACCGCTTCTTGCTCCAGTCAATTCACTCTATCCTTTGCCAACATCCGAGGTCTTCCTTCCAACCCCAAACCTACCCACCATCTGCTCCAATCATCTCTGGTTCCTTACTGAGAGGCCACATCTCTGGTTCCTTACTGAGAGGCCACATCTCTGGTTCCTTACTGAGAGGCCACATCTCTGGTTCCTTACTGAGACTCAGATTGCTGAAACCATCTGCATTAAACACCTCCAGTACCCTGGCTACATTGTATACCAGGTTCTACTCCAAACCGAGCATAAGCCCCGATGTCCGCTTCAATATGCACCTACATCCACTTCAAATGCTATTTCCCTTCTCCATTTTGAGCTTTCCAACCATTATTTTCAAATTATTTGGCTGAAAGACTCCCTCCTCAATGTCATATGCTGTATTAATCAACTACCTTTACCCTCTCACAAGTCTGACAATACTATGCAGCTCTTTGACCTCATCCACTATCTACATTAACAAATCCAACAATCCTCTCCATCTTCTGAAATCATCGTTCTGGGGATTTCAACATCCAAAACATCTTTTGGCTTTTCCACTCTATGCACACCAACCAGGCTGTGTCTTAATCCGAAGCCTTTGCTATCTTCTACGACCTCTGCAAGCTCACCTCCAAACCCACCCACATTCCTGAATGCTCCTGCAACAGCTCCAGCAATCTGGATGTTTTTCTCACTGCTAAACCTCATCTTTACACTAATATCCTTGTTGCACCGATTGGATCTTCTGACCAATGCTTCATTACCATCCCTTCCAGCAGTATCAGTATTCTTAATCTACCGCCTGCATCCTTTTACATTCTGACTCTGCCAACTGGGAGGACCGTTGCCAATATTTTGGGGACTACCAAAGGTGTGACTCCTATTTGTCTGCTGATCCTTCCACTGGAGCAGACCAAATTACTGAAATCATTCTAATAGGTATGTCTCTGCACATACCCCACTCAACTGAATGTTGAAAAGCCTCATCCTCCAAGTGTGCTTCCCATAATTGTGCTTCTTTTGCTTCCTTAAAAAATGGCCTCTTCAAAGTGAGAAAAGTTTCCCTTTCAGATCATAATTGTAGTGCTTATGTGGCTGCCCACAACAACTGCAAGTACATCATCTTTGTAACCAAAGCCATCTTTATCCAGCAGCCCTCTGACAAGCTCTCCTCTCTCCCCAGTCGTGCCTTCTGGTCTTTAGCCAAACAAGTCTCCACAAATTTCTGAGTCATCTTTCCCTCCCATCAAAAATCCTGATGGTTCAATTTCTAACTTTCCTAAGTCCAAAGCCAACAACTTTCCTATTTCTGAGTCATCTTTTCCTACCATCAAAAATCCTGATGGCTTTGAACTTGGGAAAGCTGGAAATTGAACCAACAACTTTCCTCTAATTTTGCAGTAAACTTTACTCTGTATGACTCCAAGATAACTCTTCCTGTTTTTCCGAAATCCAACTCCTTTTTTCACTCACAAGGTTTGCCAGATCCTGCTCTTACTCCAGGCATTATATGACAAATAAGGACTGAACCTCACACAAATTGCAACAAAAAATCTGATAACTGTTCATTATTCATAAATGTGTCCTCTATAACATATAAAAAGTCCTAATGAATCCAAGTGGTGGAATTTTTTTTTATAAATTAAAATTATAAAATTATTTTTAATTTTAATTTTATTTTTCCAAAATGTGTCTTAACTGTACTCTGGTACCACTTTTTGCTACTTTATAATGGGATATTTAGCAATGCTCTAACTATATATGTAATAATAAACACATATTTTCATAGGAAGATGGTCTGGTTTTATTATTGAGATGACCCGTGCCTTCAGATAAGACCTCTAAATGATTTAAATCCATTTATTATGGCCTGGCATATATACTTTAATAGTGCATGCACTGATGTTCAACACAACCAATAATGTGTAACGATAAAAAGTCATGTGCTTATGAAGACATTATTTTAAAGTAACAACACTAATATTATACTATATAAGGCAACATAATATTTTAGGTTGTCTGGTTACTCAACCACTGGTTTCATCATCGTCATCGTCATCACATTCAGTCTGAAATGAATTTGCACACCCTGATCCTTTGCAGTTGCTGCATGCAACAGAGCACTCGATGTCGTGCTTCTTGCATGTGCACCTGAGGCTGGAACTGCAACTGTTGCAATCTGTCTTGCAACTGCATCTGATGACCTGCAGGAGTTCCTGGGGAGCAGGTGGTAAGTCAGTTTGGAGAGGGATGAGCCCCCCATCACTTTCTTTCCATCCCCAGTCTGGTGGCAGGAGTTCATCCACGGTTCCCTTCCACTGCTGCACCTGGTAGTACACGCGGAGACTGTGGTAATTTGCTGCTGCAGAGGTAGGTGGTAGGCTCTGTGGCTGTACATAAGAAGTTGTAGTAGCCACCTTCTCACAAAAGTGCTTGTGTCATAGTGAGTTGAGTCCCTCCCCAGGCTTACCATTGTACAGGCAGACCAAAGCATTCTCTCCTGCTGCCACAATATCTGCTGTGGAAGCTGACAGTGTGTCAAACACTGTAGCTTGCTCACGTAAGTCATCACTGGTTGTGAATTTCTTGATGGCAGCTCCTTTGCCAATGCCATACAGGAAGGATGTAGTATCACTCCCAAGGATCGCGTGGATGATTGCTTGTCCGATGGAGGCAGTTTTCATGCCGGCAATTTTTTTCCCCCAAGCAACCCTTTCAGTAGAACCCTGAGACTTTCTGGAAGAAAGTTGATGGCATCCTCTTCAGACTTCAGCGATTCATAGTCAGGATATACATCATGGTATGTTTCCACTGATTTGACGTCAATTTTGATAAGTTTGGCAGCAGTTTCAACAATCCTCTTCTTCTCTGTTTCGGGATCAGCTTTTCTGTGAGCATAAACGTTCTGGAGGATCGCTTTGGCTGTGCTTCTGAAGGTAACCACATTTGGCTACTCATTAATCTCGGTGTGGATGATTCTGTCACCAAACTGTTCCTTCAGTTTGAACTTCATTTGCGTGTGGCCATATGCTTGACATTCTGAGCCTTTGCGATTGTTTCATCCGGCTAACAAGATCATTGATCGTGATCTGTTCATTATCATTTTCTTCGAGAAAGTTCGCAACTTCCAGAAGGGTATTAAATCTTTCTTCGTCTTGTGGCCGACCCAGTTTTTTTTTTTAACCTCAGTTTCACTGATTCATTGCAAGATTTCAAGAGCGTATCCTTGAACTCAACTGTCCTCACTGGGAATACAGTCCAATCAGAACTCTTCCTCTTGGTCCCAACATGCACTGACCTCCCACAGAACAGACAGTCTCTGTCATAATGGAACTCCTTCTCATCAGCTGAGCATAGCCGCACATGCCTGTCGACTTGCTATTGTTCTTTCTCCTTTAGTGCTTTTGCTATTTGTTGTTGGCCTGTATATTTCTTGCAGCAGACTTGATGAACCAGTTCCCCAGGTGATGTATGAATGTCATCATTTCTGGATTTACTTGCTCGGTTGATGGCGTCACTCCCCTTTTCAGTAAGTGTGGATGGTAGCTGTCTGCCCCCCTCTGCAGGGTCCTTACAAATGGCACATGTTGGAGGGCCACTCATTATTCAGGATGTGATCGCACTACAATAATGTAAAAAAAACATGCGTATTCATTTTTAAAGTACAGTAACTGTGCCAAATAACCACACATTAATTTCACCGATTGCACATTTTGCAACTTTCAACTTGACCGTTTTTACAATGCAAATCTCTTCAATTTGTTGTGAATTTCCTTTTGAATATACACTGCACTGCCCCCAATATCATATCTCATGTAAAACAAAGTTTCTGGTAGATTGTGGATAGTACTGAACCCTTTGTATGGACATCAGACAAGCAGACGTGCAAAAATCCATTATTTTAACATGGGCGGCAATGGAGAAAAATGCCATCACCGATTTCAGTACTTTTCAATCGTTTCCACTACGTGGATTCCTTAGGACTTTTGACATGTTATACAGGACATATTTATGAGAATAAACCAGTTGAAAGAGTTTCTGTTGCAATTTGTGTGAGGTCATGTCATATAATGCCTGTACTATCTCCATTGTCATCAACAAAGCCATTGCTACAAATGGCATTCCTGCTGTTGTCATGAAACATTGCATTCGCAAACTTGATCCTATTTTCTCAAAGCTTTTCAAACTCTTCTACTTGTACAGGTATTTAACCAACCTTCTGGAAGCACGCCCATGTTTGCTGTTGTGTCTTGAAGAAGGGCAACATGTCTGATCCCCTTCAATTTACATCCAATCGCATTGTTCTCCAATATCTCAGAAGTCATGAAGTCTCTCATCAATAAACAACTTTTAACCCAACTTAAATATTGCTGTCTCCTAAGTGACCACCAATATGGCCTCCACAAAGCCAGGTCCACCAGAGATCCCTGGCCAATATTGCCAATAAATGGTGTTCAGCTCTTGGGCACTTTGGAGAAAGTTGAGTCGTTGTGCTGGACATCAGAAGAGTCTTTAACAGGATCTTCACAGAAAGGGCTTCACAGAAACTGGAGTGAAGCTCCGAATGTATGGTATTCAGCCTTAGCTCCTCTCTGGTTTGTCCAGCTCACTCGCTAAGCAATCTATCTCTGTCTGCATTGTTATCTCTTCTCTGACTGCCACCATATTCATTCTAGTGTCCCTCAAGGCTCTGTAAGCTCGCCATTCCTCTTTTTTTCTTTTCCTCAATAACCTCACAGCGACTAACAACCCTGTCTATTGCTTTGCTAATGACACCACCCCATCCATTCCTCAACTAGTCATAAATTCCTGTTCACCTCCTCCAAATCCCTTGGGTGCTGCTTGCCTCTCAACTGTTGCCTTAAAAAATCATTATCTCAATCTCATGATCCCAATGGGGCTCCAACAACCCTGTCTCTTTCAATCAGTTGAAGACTCAAACCCTCCTCATATATAACAAGATCAACACAGCCACCCCACCTCTTCTCAACTCCAGCCATCCTCTATTAATATACTTGGGGTCACCATCTCCAGCAATCTCTCCTGGCAGCCTGACATCCTCAATAGTCACCAAATCTGCCTCCAAGAAACTTGGTTTTCTCTTCAGAGCTCGCATATACTTCAACTCTCATCAGCTTCTCACCCTCTACAAATCCCAAATAAGATTGGTGATGGAATACTGCTCCCACGTCTGGAGCGGCACTCCTCCATCAGTCATTGGTATTCTGGATTGCATGCAAGCCAAGGCATCCTGATGAACGATCACACTTTGTCTCACCGTTTCCAAGATTTGGCCCACCGTCGAGCAGTCTCTTTCCTGTGCCTCTTCTCACACTACCACAGTCGGTGCTCTGTTGAAGTCTCTGTGCCTTCCACAGTCAGTGCTCTGTTTAATTCCTAATTTCTATTCGTCCTCTTCTCTATATTTATAATACCTGTCTAGTTTCTACTCGTTAGCATTTCTGTGTTATCCTCCCTTCCCTCCATACCAATTGGCATGCCTCTTCCTTCTTCCCCTACACTACCTCTCTTTGGAATCATCTTCTCAGCAGTGTGTTCCTGACTTGTATGAACTTGTAACAATATAAGTGACGAATCAACTCTCTAGATCTCATTAAATGATTACATTTCCCATTTTCCTTCTTTGCTTTTTCACCCAGGACCCTTTTTGCTGCCCCAGACTTTTTTTTCTTGGTTTTTGGCCTTGAACCTTCCCTTGTGGTGTTAATTAAAAAAACAAACTTGGTTTTATATTCACCATCTTTCAGCCCCATATTTATTTGAGCTTCTATCCAGCTTGTTCATTCCATATGTCCTCCTCCTCTCCCCCTGCTTTCATTCTCCCCCTCCCTCATCAATCCTTCCTTCAAGTATCCCTCTGTTGTGTCCCTTTACCCCTTTGTTGGAGTGTCATGTGTTTCCCTGCTTTCCACTCTGTTATTTGTTATATTTAAAAATATAATTTATTACACAGTTGAAGAAGGATGCTTTTTAGTCCCTGATTAGCACTTTATTGTCATAGAGATTTATTTTGTTGAAAAAAAAATTAGCTCAGAAGTTCTGCTGTTACTGACCAGCAAATCTCAACTTAAACAGAATGGTCAAGTTCAAAGTCAGACTGGATTCCCAGCTTACCTCAATGCACAGACTCATATGCCTGGAGAGCATATTGTACAATGCACAATGCACTTCAGATGGTGAATTCATCTGTAATAATATTTGGATGAATTTTCAATAGACTCCGCAGCATTTTGAGCCACAGACTTTACTTTGAATAGGGAAATTCTGGGGTACATTGCTCTGGAGGAGGCAGCCAACATATAATTCATTGAAATGGGTGCCAAAGGAATGGCCAGTGAAAGCTAACATGAGAAAGGAGAAACTGGGCCGTTCTCACTTAGTTTGCTTGCAGAGTGCTTGCTGTGGAGTTATAGAGAGATTATATTCTGCAGCATTTAAATAATAGTTTCTGCAGATTATGTACCAACAGGGGGAAAAGCTTGGCATGAATTCCAATAGAATCGGTAATCACTTCACCTGGAACCTTACTTTGCAGAATGTGCCAAGGTAAACTTTGGCACTCGCTGCAGATAGAGATACTGTTACGGATATGAAAGCCTCCTGCACACAGACAGTCAGTATGTATTTATAGTCAGGGTCCCGTCCTTCTGTCTAATGGGTTAATTAAGTGTATGTGCGCTGCGAGTTATTTTATAGTTGGAATTTATACATCAACCACAACAACATTCATCTTCGCTTCTTCCACCATCGCCCTCCCTCATGCGCATGTGTGATGAACACAACCGTGGGCGGGGCCCACTCCCTCTTTGGGCAATCGGTAAGGAGCCAGCGTCTAACCCACCCCGCCCCTCACTCAACCCGGTTGTCATTACGCACGTGGTCTGAGGTGAGGAGGTGGGCGGAGCTACAATCGCCTCAGATCGGGACTCCACCTAGAAGGGTGGGAGTTGCCCCGCCTACTGTGGGCCTGTTCAATGAGGGACGGCCAGCGAATCGTGCGACGCAACCGTCCAATCAAGAGGCGAGTGGCCAGGGAAGAAATCTCTCCCACCTCACGAGAGGAACGAAGAATGGTCGGGGCGATGATTCTGTCTGGGTCTGCCTAGCCTGGTGTCGTCTGATCCGTGGAAGCTTTTTCAGCCTTGATCGCCTGTCGCCTTGTCCGCCTTCGTGCTGGCTGGCATCCGTCACTCTATCCCTCGTCCCTGGTGCTACGTTGGGGCGGTGGGTTCGAGTCCCGTCAAGCCAGCTCAACCAGACCGCACGAGGCGGACAGGTGTAAGTGCAGACTCTTGCCCTCAGCTCGCCTTCCCTCCCGAGCTGAAGGGCCAAATAAAGGCCACGGCCACCATTTCTTTTGGGTGTGCGCGTGTGTGTCTATGGGCCCAGTCTATAAGTAGCAATTGTTTAAGTGCCTTGTGCATTACTTGCATTCCTTCTTGATAGTCGGTTTAACTCTGCTCTTTTTGTGCTCCCCTGCCCCATTATAAATAAACCCCGATTGTTCAATGTACCAGCTTGTTGTCTGCCACTTTCTTTCATTGGTTTAGCACGGTTCGTATTGGGAATTAGGGAGGCCTTGTTGCTGTAATTGTTCATTTGGACCGACGGATCTTGGTAATCCTCGCTCGGTTTACACCCGGATCGGGCTCGGTAAATGGCCCGTTCCGCCCGAGGTCCATCGAGGGTGTGGTTTTCCCCAGTAGTTAGACGACGTGGGTACTTAGGTATATTGAAATTAGGCAATTAACCCTACCCCACACCGTCAAAATTTTGACAACCACGGACCGCTAAGGGACCCATGACCTTTGGAGTTATCCAAGGGTTACGACCTTTCAATTCCGGGTACTCGGTGGAGACGACCCTACTGCTCCACCTCGCGGTCGCTCCTCGCCACCGACCTCCGGCACCACAACAATATCCCATTCATGAGATTCTTGCTGCTACAGCTATGCCAGCTAGCGTCACATGTGTATTATTACCAATGCCAATGGGGAAAATGCACACAATTATTCTGGACTTCATTGTGGTCACATTAGCTTTATCATCCTTTTGATGTTTTGTAATGCAAACAGAAATGTAGAAAGTTTGGGAAAGGAGGTGGAAAAGTGAAGGAAGTGGAAGAGATCTTCAGAGGGGAAAATTTGTGGACAAAGTATAAATGGTGATAGACACTTGTCAAGGTCCTTATATTCACTCCACTCTAATTAACACAAGATCCGTACCTCAGTCGTTTGATGCTCTTTTGCCTCACGGCGGTGCCGTTGTCCAGGCTTGTCATGCCCATTGATCTTGCAGTCAAAACAAGCTTCAGAGGATAAAAGATTCCCATGACTGGGCTCTGGACCACTGAGAGGCAAATAGTCCTGGTCCATATGGTTTGGTGAAGGTTGCTCCAAACCTACTCCAGAAACACAGTGCCTGCAGAATTGAAACAAAGACTTGTAAGGTTTACCTTTTCATCCAAGGAAATATTTCCTGGTTTTTATTGCTTGTTTATAGCAGCTCATTCTGCTGCTGTTTTCCATTAAAAGATAAAGACTTCTAACCACACAATAAAGATAATTTGTAATTGTGAGCAGAATACTATGGGTTGGCCTGTTCTTGTTCCCTTCTGAACTCCTGCCTCATAATGCACCAAACCCAGGTTAAAATCCCGTGTGTGATATGTTTCTCCAGTGTCCTGAAATTCTCGTAAAAGTTCAGTGATATCTCCAACTGGCTTTGTCCTACATGGGATGCATGCATCACCTCTTCTCTGAGCCTTAGATCACTGTACAAAAAAGAGAAGATGAAGATACTATGAGGAAATTACGAGAGCTATTGGCCTAATTAGCATTCCAATCTGAGCACTTAGCAAATTATTCTGTAACTCAATCTTCAAATTCCATATACTGTACTGTATTGATTTGACATCTCCTAATGCCCTTGTCCTTCTTGTAACATACAGTATGTACAAGCTCTGTGTGGGCATTAGGAGACTCTAGACAATAAACTAGCAACAGTGAATTTTTGAGATGCCTGAATATGGATGTAATAAGTGACTATCTGGAACCCATTAATGAAAGGGTGATGTAATATTGAACAAACCAAACTGTAAATTACAGTCAGTCAGCTTTAGTTTGGTACCAGTTGGGTTTACACGCATGCTTATAATAAAAAAAAGTGTTTATGTACGTATAAAAATCTCAGCAGAAAAATGCAATCATATGTGTGTTACCAAAAAGCACTACATGTATAGATAAATATAACCCATGATGCAGTTATCATTGTAAAATAATATATTGACATTTATAATTAAAAATTATTGTATCCAGATCTGAATCAGGATCTTCACCAAAATCGAATCAATTTGTCCTTTTCACCCACCAAACATGTCCACCAAGTTTCATCCAAATTCGTCTAAAACTTTTTGAGAAATTTTACTCACAGACAGACAGACAGACAGGGATGAAAATATAAGCTCCGTCCACCTTCGGTGGCAGAGGTAATAAAATACACAGATTTACAAACTCGCAGGATATGTTTACAACATCTTCTCGTGATGTGGTTCGGCTCAAAGTAATATGAGTGTTTGAAAGGGAAGTTTTTGTTTGCGTTCAAACACAAGCTTCACAAAGGGACAAACATTTTTGGCGATCAGGAAAAAATATCAATCTAAAAAGTCAGGAGAAATTAATTTCCATCAACAAATATGCACGTTAAAATGTTGTAGCTTCTAACCAATCTACTTCCCATGGAGCCTTTTGTGGTTTACTTTTGTGGTTGTCTTCATCTGTCGATAGTGATCATCTGCAGATTGCATGTTATGTTTTTTGTCCAGAGGTAGTTCATTCAGATGAAAAAAAGGAAAAGAAAAAAGAAGAACCACAGTGCAGCAAAGAGCCAAACTCATTGAGTGGTTCAATGAAACCAAGTTAATAATGATAGGAAAAAGAAAGTTCAAAAGGAGTTCTCTACCCCATTTGACCTAAACTTAAGTCCATGAATCGGGTTCTTCAGCAATTTCAGAACATTGGCAATGTCGTGGACTCACAATGTATCATCGCCGGCCAACTGTGCGCACTCATTAAACTGTGAAAGATATTCACTGTCGGGTGATTGACAGTCCCTAAAATAAATAATTGCATTGCCTGTCAATGGAGATGAATGACCAAAAAACAACCTGGATAATTCTTCCTCAGGGTTTCTACATGTTTCCATACAAAATGAATGTTATGTAAAGATGAACAGCTATTGGTAAAGAAAAGAGATTTTTGAAGTGATTGGGCACCAATTTTTCTATTCTCGACACAGGATGGACCATGTTGTACTGGGCAACATTTGATCATGCTGAGATTTTCTTTGTAATAAATATGATAATGAATAAATATCAAATTTACTTTCATTGCCTGTGAAACAAAATGTCGTTAAAATAATGGGACAATTTGACATTGAGCAGCGCAACTTTATTTATGACATGTGTATTAAAACAAAGTCAGCAAAGAGAGTGCAGGGAGAATGTCAGAGAATATTCACAGAATCTCCTGTACCTGCATTCAAAATATCAAGGCATTATTGCGAAAGATGGAAAAGACTGGCTCATTACAAAACGTGACCTAGAAAGAGAAATCAGAGATTACAGACCCTCACCAGCACTTGTTTTGTGTGCTGTATTTTGTGTGGGGTTTGTGTACTGGTGTGTTACATAATAAATAAGAGACATAAATAGAACTGCCACTTTATAACTGCTGGCAGTGATGACTGGGTACCAAGACGTCCCACTTTGATGCAACCCTGCTTTAATTTGACACGGTAAATCAAATATGGCTGCCAAACCATGTGACTTATGACATCATATGTGTGAATCTTTTATTCCTCATGAATAGGCAGTCATAAGTGTAAAGTTTTGTCTCAATCTGTTCAGCCACTTCAGCGAAGAAGATTATTGAACGTTTAAAAAGACAACAATATGGCTGCCAAATCACGCGACTGAAAACGTTGTCAATTTTTTTTTTCTGTGGAGCATGTTATCCCAAGATTACCCTCAAAATTGTTCATACTGATCAGATGTCGTGTTCTACATATGCAATTATGACATCATAATGAAGGCACCTATGATGCCATAAAAAAATAACATTCCCATGACGAGTACTTGCCATGAGTCAAGTTTCAATTTTTTTCCTTGGTGTGGTTTCAGAGATAAAGAGGTCCAAAGTTTTTCGTTTTACCCACATGGCTGTCACACGACGTGACCTATGACATCATAACTTTCTACATGAGTAGTCGCCTCCATGGTGAAAATTTAATCTCAATCTGACAAGCAGTTGCGGAGAAAAACACGAAAGTTCTGTGCGGACAAACAAACAAACAGACAGACAGACAAACAAATGGACCCAAATGCAATACCCTCTTTTTCGGCGAGGGTAATAAAGGCTGTTCAGGATGGCATGTTTGTGTTCGTGTCCCGACACTATTGAAGCTGTACGGCTATGCATGGAGAGGAGAGACATGCAAATCAACAAGACAACTCTCAGATGAAACAGGAATCAGTTGCACATCAGTGCGACGAATACTGAAGGAAGACATTGGGCTTTTCCCTTACTAAATTCAGCTTTTCCAGGCACTTAATTTAAATGCTGATAGAGGAGG
This sequence comes from Eptatretus burgeri, assembly GCF_056783735.1. Lineage (NCBI taxonomy): Eukaryota > Metazoa > Chordata > Myxini > Myxiniformes > Myxinidae > Eptatretus > Eptatretus burgeri. The sequence goes on from NC_140972.1 coordinate 40,932,637, forward strand.
GTATGAATATTGTACCTGCTTTTCTGAAGCACTGGAAAATGAAGACTTCAGTGTCGATGACATCATTTTCTCTTTTGAGAGTCATATTTACATCAATGGGATGATGAATAAATATACTTGCATATTCTGGGGATTGGAAAAGCCACAAGAACATGAAGAAGCTTTACTTCACCCATCGAGAATCACCTTCTGGTGTGGATTAAGATTGTTACGAATCTATGGTCGCTATTCTTTTGAAACCCGACCACAGAATCTGCAGTAACTGTGACATCAGATTGTTATCTTCACATCCTGAAGACTTCCCTATGCAGCAGGGTGAGACATAATGAAAATATTTGGGATCAACAAGATGAAGCCACATCCAACACCTCTTATTAATCTCTCGCTTGGTTGAGAGAAAATTTCCTTCTCACCTTATCAGGCACAGAACTTAATTCCCATGCCCCCCTCCCTCAGATCCTCTCTGATCCTCTGACTCGAAACCAACCACAATTGCTGATTTGAAACATGCAGTTATTCAGATTTTCTTTGGGGTGATGCAAGATACCTTCAGAAAGTGATGCATAACCTGGTACTGAGAATAAGAAAATGTATAGAACAGAGGAGAGGTCATATGGAACACTTGGTTTAAGTATGGTAACTTGAGGATTGTACAAATATTTCATATCAAAAAATTCTTTCATTTCTGTCACAGGCAGCGAGTTAATTTTTTGTTAAACACCACTAAATTCCCAGAATGTCTTGGTTTCAACAATATGAAGCTACATCCAACACCTCGAATGAATCTCTCGCTTGGCTCAGGGAATAAATTCCATATCGTGACACTCATGAAACCTCAATGGTTTCAATAGTATGGGATGTGCCCACACACCATGCAATGTTTTATTTCCATTCCTGAGTCAGTGTTGGAATCATGTCAATCTGTTTTCATCGATGTGACCGCTTGCTATGGAGTTTCCTTGAGGAGCAAGTTTAGAAGATGGCCCTCAGGACTACTGATGATCTGAAAACAGCAATCCAGAAATGCACACGACATATTCGCTGAGACACTTTGACAACGTGCATATGGATAAGTGATGTGCTTGATTGCAATGGTGGTCACATTCAACACATCCTTACATGAAGCAATACTTTTGACCTTCCTCTGTGATATTTATTTCTATTAATGATGTTGAAGGCTTTGGTTTCCACAGTGCTGGGCAGGGGTGCTAAAACAAACATAAACAAATTTTAATCCACCATGCCAGCCCAGAGGGAAGATCAGTAATCCATCAAACTGTGGATGAAGGAAGGCCTTGTGTGTGGGTAAGAGTTCAGGTGTGCAAAGGAAGGATAATTTTACACGTCGACGATTGGCTTTGGAAGCCAACTTTGAATGTTGTTTGCCAAAGAAAGATGATGGCTGAGAGTGAGACCCAAGAGTTTCAGTACACTTCTTTGAAAGGATTGTGAAGAAAGTAGATGGGAGGGTTTGCTATACGGTCCATTTTGAGAGTGAAAATTAGCATGTGGGATTTCTCAGGATTCGAAGACATATTCCAAATGTTTGACCAGTTTGTGATTTTGTCAGGACACAGCAAAGGGTGGAGTCATCGCCAAAGAGATAAAGAGGATTTACCAGTGTCAAATTGATCGTTGATGAGAATTATGAACAGGTCCCTATCTTTTTCCACCTCCTTTCCCGACTTGGACCCTCTGCCCTTTTTTTTGGACCCTCTGAGCTGTGCTGCTGCCATTCACAGGGTAACTCACCCGATGACGGGGTTGGGACAAGGCCATCGGGACCCAGATCCCTTTATGATAGGAGGAAAACCACGGTGTAAACCTCCAGGGTCAAATTGCGGTGGTGTGTGGCAGAGTGGTGCTGAGGTATCATCCACCAGACGGCGGTCTCCTTGGGTTAACCTGACACGGGGCCTTTGGGTGGATGCCTGGAATGTCCTATCTCTAAGATAGAATGATCACCTGCCTCTGTTATCATCTGAGCTCAAGCGTTTGAACATAGGTATTGCAGCACTCTATGAGGTTCGGAGACCGGATAGTGGCAAGATCATAGTGGGTGGATACACCTACTCTTGGTCTTGTCTCTCTGATGGGTACCATGCTCATGGATTTGCAGTAGCTCTGTCCAATAAGCTGACTCCAATGAAAATTGAGGTATCACCGGTCAACGAGCGTATTATGAGATGAAGGATTCGTCACTCTTTGGTTGTCGTTTCCCTGGTCTCTGTTTATTCTCCGACTGAGGCGAGTGATCTCACAGTGGAGGACGCATTCAACGCCACGCTCGAGTTTGTGGTTGATCAGTGCTCCAGGCAAGATACTCTTTTCATCTTTGGGGATTTCAATGCATCGCCTGGAACTGAGAGGGATGGTTATGAGACATGTGTTGGTCCCCTTGGGTCTGGAACTATGAACCAGAATAACACTAAGTTCATTGACTTTGCAAGAAGTCATGGACTTAGGGTGGCTGTTTCATGGTTTCAGCACCAACAGGTTCATCGCTGGACTTGGTATTCCAACACTGATGGTGTGGCAAAGGAGAGTGACCACATGCTTATGTATGGTCGTTGGAGGATTATCCAGAACTGCAAGGTCTACCGGAGTGCTCAGTTCCTCAATACCGACCACAGGCTTGTTGTAGCAACTCTGAGGTTGCAGATTAAATGCAGGAGAATGGTACCATCCCAGCCTCGGCTGGCAGTTGGAAAGCTCAAGGATGAGTGGGTAACTGAGGAGTTTGCGAACAAGCCGAGTGGAGATTTGGAGAGTTTGGTTACTTTGGGGAATCCTGAAGAGTTGTGGAGTGCCTTCAAGACCACCGTCCTTGATGTTGCTGGTTGATGTCTTGGAACTCACCGAAGGGCAAAGAATAATTTAGTCTCTTAAGGGACACTGGACGCCATTGACCAGAGTCGCAGGGCCTGGCTTAATGGCAGAGATGAGCTGTTTAGGGAGCTGAGGCATAAAACTGTACGTGCATTAAGGGTGGATAAGGAGGCCTATGTGCGAGAAATCTGGGAGGGGGTAGAGCATCACATGTGGTCAAGTGATTCTCATCCTGGTTACAAGGGATTTCAGGCATTACGTTCATCCAAGCCCGTCCCTCGGTGTATTGCAGTTAGAGCAGAGTGTGGTGGGCTGTTGACAGGGGAGTCCAACATGAAGGCCCCCTGGGCTGGTTGCTTTGAGCAGCTGTACCAGGCTGATCCACCAGCTGTCAAGTTGGATGTCTGAGGTGTTGCTATCCCTATTGCTGACCCTCCAATCAACTGTGATCCACTTTCCTTTGTGGAAACACAGGCTGCGGTGAAGCTCCTGGGATGTGTGGCATCTTCACTGAACTTCTCAAGGTTGGTGGAATTGCTGTACTCATGTCATTGCATGCAATTCATTGCCCTGCCTGGAACACAGGCATCATCCCAACTGACTGGAAGAGGGGCTTTGTTGTCCCTCTCTGGAAAGGGAAGGGCGATCACCAGGCCTGCGACACTACCGAGGGGGTGATGCTGCTCTCAGTGCCAGGCAAGGTTTTTGCTCGAGATAATTCTTGATAGGGTTCACCACCATCTGCTTGATACACCAGCATCCAGAGCAGTCAGACTTGACACAAAAGAGGTCAACGATTGACCGTATCCTTGCTCTTCGGGTCCTCACTGAATGCAGACATGAGTTTTGGCAGGGGCTGCTTGCAACATATAGTGATCTCTGATCTTGGTCTTCGCGGGGTGCCATCAAAACTGATCAATCTAATTTCTGAACGACACTCTGGTATTGATAGTGCTGTCAGATGTGGTGCTACCATCTCCAGCTTATTTCCAGATGTTACTGGAGCTCATCAGGGGGGTGTACTGGCCCTCCAACACTTTTCAGCACTTTTATGGACTGGATTCTGGGAGGATGTCGGAGAGGTCAAGCTGTCGTGTATCGTTTAGGAATGTCAAGATCTCTGACCTTGATTTTGCAGATGATGCAGTCATCTTTACAGAGACTCTCGATATCCTTTGGGGGGCCATCGAGGTGCTGAATGAGGAGTCGGAGCCGCTGGCATTACGGGTTTCCTTGTTCAAAACTAAGATTCAGGCTTTCGTTGACATCTTGGATGCTGCTAGCTTGGGATACCCCATAAACAATGTCTTGGGCAATACTGCACACAGTCTGTTTGATGGTATTGTCTTCATCTGTCTCCTCATAAAGGTTATTTGTGCCCCCAAAGAGCAAGCAAAGGAACATATAGAAGCTCTCTGGGATCACTTGATCAACATGCTCTTGATCAAGTCCATGCCCTGTGCTCGAGTGTCCTGGTGTGTTGAGCAGATCCTGCCTGACTCTGAGGGCAACGTGCACCATCTCTTGAAATATGTTGCCTTGTGCAAACTTGACTGTTCCACCATCTTCATCTTCATCTTCAGTTGATTCCGATTCTGATGAGAACATTCCATGCTCTATGGATTTGGTCAGTGTTCTGGAGATCAAGAAATCTGACTTGTCACCGGGGTACATCAGGAGTGATCCCCTGGATAGAGGTTTCACATAACTGGCCTTTGGTCCAACGAACTCTTGAACCACTTCATAGAAAGTTGTTCTCCTGGAATGGTATTTTGGTGGTACACATTTGCCCATTTCACTGCTCATCCTCTGTCCTCTCGTATCTGTCATATACGTCACTCATGTCATACACGTGACCACGGGACATATCATCATCATGCATTCATCCTCCACTGGCTGTTGTGATTCCCTGGCTGATCCTGGTCTTGCAGAGTGTCTTTCAAAAGATACCAAACAAGCAAGATGATAGCAACCTTCAGCTGCTATCAGGTCGCTGACTCCTGACAATCTTGAGCTCATCACCAGGCAAAGTTTGGAACGCTCAATCAATTCTGCAGACTTCTCCAAAGTTTCCACCCTGTGAACTTTTCTTTTGCCCTCTTCTTGGCAAAACATGCATAGGGACCAATTCATTGCTCGTTGGGTGCTTTGTCGGGTGGGTACTGAAGTAGTGCTGGAGCATGGATCAAGACCATGATGGGATGCTAGCTGTGCTGATGACTGGCACTGTTTCTTTAGTCTGCTTAGCTTGCTTTCAGAGGTGAATGTGAAGTAGCAGGTTTTGTGCCACCTGTGTTCCATTGCATGGAATTCTTCCTCTGAAAGCACCTCAAGTCTCTCAAGGATGTCTACATTGGTGGTGTCACCCAGTTTTCACCTCTGATCAGCGACTGTCCTTGTTCTGTTTTTTCCTTCTGTGGATGCTGTGCGGAAGTCACCTGAACTGCTCTGACAAAAAAGGCATGAGAGCTGGTCTGTGTCTTTGCTCTCTCTTTTACGCTTGATAATTGATACAGGGTCCATGGCTGGCTACTATACTATTGCTTTCAAACTGTGGAAGTTTCTAGCGATCTGAAAATACATTGTACACAGTGGTTATAACCATGTAACAACGATCAACAAGAACACCTAGCACACTGCTATATACACTACATCTGGTACATATTTGGCAGGAAGCCTGCCTATCTCCAACTGGAAAGAAAATGACATGTTAATGGTGTGCAAGTTCTGGAAGTACTGAGAACAAAGCGACATTGGACATGGTAAAATACCCATAAAAATACAACAGAAAAATGGCAATGTTTGCTTTTCATTCTCTTAAAACTCTATAAATTAAGGTATATTTTCAGTTTAACCATTCACAATGCAAAAATACACTTGCTACAATATACAAGCTTTGGTTTTATTGATATGTTCAATAAAATAGGCACCGGTTTCATCAAAATAGGCAAAACCCCAAAATCGACCGGCAATGACCTTGGTGACCTTCAAAATGACCTTGAAATTGAAATTTGGCGATGGCATCCACCCACATTCTTTTTACCTTGCCACAGTGGAATGAACCAACATGGATGCCTGCTTTTAATAAGCGATGCCGCAAAAAAAAAAAAATTCGAGGGGACTTTTCGATTTTTGGCTGGTGTACTAATAAATGTATGTCATGAGCATCAACAATTTACTGAAAAACCTCCACTAGTGTTTTTTAACTGTTATAACAACATTTACTATTATTAATACAACTTCATTTGAGTGAGAAGAAACGAAGCTTTTTATTTAGTAAGCTTTAATTCACATTGATCACAATCTTCAAAAAATTGTGATCACAACTCAAAGTAAACCTTACATGAGAAGCTGTTATGAAGTGCTGTAGTAGCAAACCCATCACATTTCTTACATCATATCTAATTGACGAGTCATTTTCTGGTGCTCCTCTCTACACATCAATAAAGCTAAAAGTCCACTTTTCATACTGCAGAACACAGATCTATCAGGATTAACTCTTAGCTTAAAACAAAATGGCTAAAATTTCAGTGAAAAAATCACCATATAATTGTGTTTCTGCATCAAGATATGTCGTGTATGTTGTGTTTCTCAGCGAATATGTCGTGAACATGAAGTGAAATAGCTTCCATCACTTGATTTTCAAGGTGTGGTATCCAAAGCACAATAAAAAAATGACAGAGAAACATCAACTGTAATTGACCAACCCAGGACTGGAAGACCCCAAAAAAGCTATCTACAAAGGATGACCAATACTTGAAGATAATGGCCTGGTTGCATAAAATTCCCTCATCCTGAAGGAAAGATTCCCCTTAAGGAACACTGTGCATCCTTAGCGAAGGATTTCCTTGAGGGCTATTGCATAAACAACCCTTAGGAAATCCTCAAGGAAAGATTTCCTTAAGGTTGAGGAAATCTTTAGGAGCCATTGTCATTCTCCATCCTTCAAGGATGTGTTGTTGCAAGAAAACTTGTCAAGAAAGGGAAACAAGATTAAAAGGCTAAAATATGACAAGTACACACAAATTGGTCAAATGGGCTTTGGATATACGGGTCAAACATTTCGTAATTTGGATCTAATCGAAGACAGTAAGTGACACGATGAAAACTGAAACTTTTAAAGAACCCCACTTGAAGCCAACAATTAAGCATGGAGGAGGTTCAATTCAAGTTTGGGGTGCACATCCTTAAGTGGTGTTGTAAAATTGCTGAAACTGGATGGGATATTGACTGCAGGAAGGTATAAACAAATTTTAATCCACCATGCTATTTCCAGTGGTACAAGACTAATTGGTGCAAACTTAACCTTACACCAAGATGATCCAAAACACTCAGCTATAATAAATAAAACTTATTTGCAAAAGAAAAGTGAAGCTGGAGTCTTTCAAAGCAAGGAATGGCTCTCTTAAGCCGAGATCTCAATATCATTGAAGCTGTATGAGCGTATTTGGACAAAGAAAAAGTAAAGAGGAATCCCAGCAAATTAGATGATCTTTGGAAGGTCTTGGAAGAAATGTGGAACACCATTCCATAATAGTTTATCACAAAATTATTTGAAAGTATCCCTCAAAGATTGTCAAAGAGTTAAAAGGAAAAGGTGGACATTTTTGCAATTAGTTTTTATCAAGGTATATAGTGTATAGATTTGGTTATTTGAATAAGATTTTCGTTTTCATAAAGGAATGCTTGCATTGGACAGATAGTTTTAGTTTCCTTATGCATCAGAATAGAAAAATGCAAAATGTCTAAGACTTTTGCACAGCAGTGGATTTGATCTTTAAAATCTCTTGCAATGTACAGGCACACTTGAGTTGAATCATTCTCCTGAATTTTAACGTTTGTAAACTTTCTAATAAGAAATATAATAAAGACGAACCCTTGGCCAGCACGATAATGCCCATGTGGGCAGCCACATAGATATCCACCCTCGGTGTTCGAGCAGCCGAAGGAGCAGGGAGCTTTGGATGAACTGCATTCATTGACGTCATTACAACTGCCGGCAAACTGATTGTAGTTGTAGCCAGAAGGGCATGAACATTTGAAGCTCCCAAGTGTGTTGTAACAGGAAGCTGAGCCGCAAACCTGAGAGCCAGCACACTCATTCTCATCTGTGGGAGAAAAGTGAAAAACTCGAGCTGGAGTTTGCTGTGATGAGTTGAATGCTTTGTTGCTCATTGATTTATGAATTTGAACCTTGCATAATTTTAAATTATCTTAGGTAGTGTAAAGGAGAATGAAGATTGAAATATTATATAATTTCCATAAAAACAACAATGTGCCTTGCTAAACATTGGCTTTGAGCAATGGTGAAGTGCATATTATAGTTATAGTATCAATTAATTTGAATGAAAACACAGAAAACACCATGTAGCTTATGAACCCCACAATTAAAAAAGCAGAGATTACAAAAATTTGAATTTTCAACATATCGTGATGAACTGTAGAGCATAGTGCTACAAAGGTAGCCCTTACCTACACATTGGTTCCACTGGAAGTGTTGAAGATATCCCTGTGGACAACCACAGCGGAACCCACCCATCATGTTTTGACAGCCATGTTGGCAGCGATGGTTTCCTTGACACTCATCAATATCTGTTGTTAGGAAAGACCAACATCATTTAAAAGGGCCAACCAGCCCAACCAATCTTTTTGTGCATTGCCAGTTGCTCAAAAGAGTTGAGGTTTCATCTGTTGTGGGATGTATAAATTACACTCTGAATTGAATTCTCAACCCTAAGTCAGATAAGATCATGGGAATTGAAGCAGAGAAAAAAAAATGGAAAATGAGTAAATAGTTCTACGAGGGGAGTTTGAAAAGTTATATGAGCGAGATACAAGAAAAAGTCAAAGAAACGCCAACTTTTTCATTTTCAGTATATAGGTATATATAATTGTTCAGGAAATACTTTTTGTTACTCATTATTGATGCAATTATTTATTGAAAAATAATAAAATTATGGTGTTTCTTGGACTATTGTGAGTACACTATGTCGCATTCATATGACTTTCTGGATGCCCCAGATACATGTATAAAAAAACCCCTAAAACAAAGTATTAAACAACCCCAAACAGTCATGCTTGCTATGTCATTGGCAGAAAAAAAAAGTAAAACCAAAATATAGTTAATTTGCAAGCAAAAATTGAAAATGCACAAATTGGCAGAAGACTGACACTTCCCCCTAAAATGATGCTTTTAAATAACTTTCTCAAAGGATGATGCTCAAAAAGGGATTGAATTTTTGGAATACTTACCTTCACAATTTTGTCTGGTGGAGTCAAGAAGAAAGCCTTTCTCACATTCACAGGAGAAACTTCCAGGGGAGTTTTGACAAATGCCCTTTGATCCACAAAGGTTTGGTTGGGCGATGCACTCATTGTTGTCTGTAAAATGAAACAAAATAAAATTGGTGCACAAACTGTCAACATTTATGGGTGGTGTTTTAAAGATGGACCTTACTGCCTTGCAAATATGCTGTGAGAAATAAAGAGGTTGAAGATCATCTCTGTTTTGCAGCTGTTTCTCACCAATGCATGCTGTGTGATGCTGGGTGAAGCCTGGAGGACATTTGCAGGTAAAGCCACCGATGGTGTTCACACAAAGAAACTGGCAGTTGTGTTGTTTGCTGGAGCATTCATCAAGATCTGTATGGAATATGGAATTCATACATAGTATTGAAGAGTGAAGCCATTTTAAAATTATTTAATTCTATAACAGCAAACCTTGTGCGATAAAGCTTCTCCATTAAAAAGGAAGAAAGGAAAGCATGTTCCAACAAAAAAAAAAACATGAGTGTGATTACAGCAGAGTTTGTGACTGCAGTATTTTGCTAGCACTCATTTGTAAGTGTAAATAAAAGCCTGTGGCATAAAGTTTTTTTGTAAAGAATAAGCCGTTGGGTCAGCATCTTAATCAAATTCCAAATTCACGGTATGTGTTGAGAGCAATGTTGAGCATCTTACTTCATAAGGATATTTTCAGATAGACTGTACAAGTGCATATATATATATATATATATATATATATATATATATATATATATATATATATATATATATATATGTAAATGTTTGGTAGTACAAAATTTCAAAATAGAAGAAAAAAGAACAGACGTTGTTGAAGCTTTTCATCTTGCAGCTCATCAGGACCCATGCAAGAATAACGGAAGTGCAGACACAAAATGAAATAATTTAGTTGTTCAGACCATTGGGGATTGATTCTTTCGACTGCAACTGACACGTACAAACACATCATGGCCTTGAGGCACCAAGGGAACCCATGACCTCCCATTTTTCTAGGGATTCAGGTCAGAACAGATGCAGTGTTTGCATATACTCTTTTTGTTTGCAAAGAACAGGAGCACGTGTGTGTAAAAATGTGGCTTCAAGAACACGTAAATGTGCTTCAGTACGCACACATGCCACAATCTGGAACCGTTCGGCATGATAATCCTGGGCACATTCGGGATTGCTCAAGAGGTGCTGACCAATGGCAGAATCACTTTGAGCAGGCATTCTTGTTGGGTTCTTACATGTACGGGATGGTTGTGTATGACCAGTCTCCAAGTTTTTCCGGATTGCCAATGGAATGTGCTGCTTGATCCGATCCTCCAGTCTGAGTGATGTGCGACCTACGTACCTGGCATCGCACCGGCACTGAAATTCATAAATAACATTGTTCAGTTTTATGGAAGGGAGCACATCTTTCTGGACTGAGGGGAGCAATTTGTGGGTGGTAGAACTCACTCTCATTGCAACAGAGTTGTAATATTGTGAAACTAACCGTTTCACCTGTTGTTCAAACTTTTGAGAGGTTTTACCTCTCCATGGCAGCTTAAGATAAACAGGACACTTTTCTGGTCCAAATATCGTGTCCTCTGACCGATTGGCAGTTTTGCACTGTATTATAATACAGTAGTACCCTGTTTTAGACCCTGTTTAAACGACACAGATGAGTCGCTTAGGGTAGCCATTTTTACCGAGAATGGTTTTCATGCACTCAATTTCAGCAGCAAGTAGACAGGGTGAACAGATCGTCCACACTCTATTAACAAGGGTATTCATAAGGGCAATCTTGTAGCGTGTTGAGCTAAAATAACTGTAATTAAGACATTACCATGATCGGTAAGATCAGCGAAGAAGGAGTCACATGATGTTTCAAATGTGCTTATCATTCAAAAAACCGAAAATAGTACAAACACAACCTATAAATCGATTTTAAGGTAATTTTTTTACTGCTCATCTAACGACATAACTCTTAAGGGTGAAAAAGAGTTTGTACAAAAAAGGTTACCATCTTAACTGACTTCACCAAATATATACCACCAAATACACATCGTATAGTTTGAAAGAACCAAGTTAATATTGTGATTTGTTTTTTATCATAATTTGATCATAGATGTTTGAATAATTTAATTGTAGATGTCTCAGCTCAAATTAACAATTTTTTGGAATGTGCACTATTGGTGGAAAAGGGAATTCAGTGAAAATATTCAGTGAGTAGATGTTGTAGTGGATGGAGCCGGTAACCTTGGCAGCCTTTATTTTTCGCGATTTTTAAATGGTTCCTGATCACTATCACAGAAATATTCTATCACAGGTGAGACATATTTCATTTCTTGCAATATTATTGATATCTCTGACCTCTTAACGTAGTCTTATCTAAGGGGCCATTCAAAAATTACAAAGCTAACGTGTGGGGGTTGGGGTTTGGAGTAGGGTTGGGGTGGATTTGCGTCCAAACGTTATTGAATTTTACACTTTCAGGTGGTTCGGGGGTGTTTCTAGAGCCATTACATAATGACCTTTTCCCTTGCATATTAAAACGAGCTTTGAAAGGAATTTTTGAATGTTTCTGAGTGAGCTTTCCCAGAACCTTAAATGAGGTTCTTATAGAGCTTTTCTCTATTAGCCATGGCTTTGCCGAGAGATCTCACTCTGAGCTGCTCGATGGAACAAAAAAAGTGATGCCACCTCCCTGAGAAGAGGAAGAAGAGGAATAAGACCAGGTTGCAACAGGAAATAGGTTGTCCATCTCTATATGTATATATAAAAGCAAAATGTTTTTTTGATTGTGACCTTACTGCTTTGAGCTCCCAAAGTTAATTCTCGACAAAACTTTCGACGATCAGATTTTCAACCACAATGCGCCTCCATAGGCGTTTTAAACAGTCACGAGGAGGTTATTTGGCCCATTATTGCCGTGTTGTACTCCATAGTTAATTTCTTTGTGAACAAGAGGTAATTTATTTACTACAGCTTCACTCCTGTACACCCTGTACATCCTGTGGATCCCATTCAACCCTTTATACCACTTTAGACCCTTTAATACCGATTTAGACTCTGTTTAAACCTTTAAGACCCCTTCACACCCATTTGAGATGTATACACGTTCTTAAACACTTTTCAGACCCTTTTGACAATTTCAGACAATTTGGACACTTTGACCCCTTTTGCTCTTTTGCCTTTTTGAATTTTTTTTTTGTATGCCTTGCCGTGGCTTGTATGAGAGCTAAATTTAGACCCATTTAAGACCCTGAGACCATTTAAACACTTGAGCCCCCTTTTTGACATTTTAAGACCCTTAAGCTACTCAAGACACCTCCACATCCCTTAGAAAAATCGAAAATAATTCCCCCCCAAAATAGTTTTTGATGACTATTTTCGTGCACCATTCGTGTCGCATAACAAGTTGCAATGATGAACCGAAACTGATATCCCAAAGTGAAAGTGATGTTGAAAATTGAAACTGAAACTACTGATCTATTGATCATCAAATGAGAAAGCAGAATGAAATGCTGTGAGAAATAACTAATGGATATTGCCGAAAGCAAAGATATGGGGAGTATAGAGAGATGGGGCAGGTTAGGGACTGAAGAAGTGATGTGGAGAGGGATAGGTACCTATTGGTGGTCGGTTGACAAGGAAAGAATTTTGGTGATCTTCTGTCAGCAGGTAGGCCAAAAATGTGCCTAAATTTGTTTCCCAGCTGAGCTTTCATAATATTACCCTCACTTCCTAGCAGGACTTCGGAGATACAACAAGCATGGATTGGAAATTTTTGCTGGTGGAATGGAATGAGGTTGCCAAGGTTACCAACTCCACCTCCTGCGATATCAGCACATTGAATAATTATATGGAATTCCTGTTTCTACCAATACACACTCATTTGAAGTGAGACGTCGACGAACCCTGTCAGTGAAGGGTACCCTGCTAGGATATATATATATATATATATATATATATATATATATATATATATATATATATATATATATATATATATATATATATATATATATATATATATATATATATATATATATATATATATATATATATATATATATATATATATATATATATATACACATATATATATATATATATATATATATATATATATATATATATATATATATATATATATATATATATATATATATATATATATATATATATATATATATATATATATATATATATATATATATATATATATATATATATATATATATATATATATATATATATATATATATATATATGTATGTGCCTCCCTATTGTCTAGGGTTGCTTAACTGCATTTTTTCATTTTCACTTATTTATGTTTTCATTTACAGATACTTTCTGAGAGTTCTTTGATTTTTTTTCCCGGTGTATCGGCTTCGATGTCTATCGGCACACAAAATTTCAGCTTTCTACGTCACCCATAAGATGCCAATCTTTAATATCAGTCAGTCAGTGAATGTCAGGAAGTCATTGAGTCAGTCCGTGAGTCAGTTGGTCAGTGCTTCAATAATTAGACGAGCAAATACAACCCGTCACTTAACTGATGGAAATATTAAGGAGGGGGGAGTAAGAATGAGGGGAGGGAGAGATGAGGGAAAGAGGAGGGAGAAAGGAGGGAGAGAGGATGGAGGATAAGGTGAGGGGAGGAAGCAGAGGGAGAGAGAAGGAGGGGGAGCGAGGAGCGAGGGGGGAGCGAGGAGCGAGGGGGGAGTGAGGAGGAGTGGATGAGTGAGGAAGGAGGGGGGAGCGAGGAGGGGTGGGGGAAGGGAAGAGAGCATGAGGGGAATGCAAGGGACAGCAGCATGAGGGAAGGGCAAGGGAAGACAGTGTGAGTGTAGGACAGGGGAGTGAAGGGAAGGCATCGTGAGGGGAGGGCAAGGTAAGGAAGTGTGAGGAGAACTTCTGTCTGGACATAACCACTGTCTGGATATGTCTAGAGATAACCACCATCTGGATACGTGTGGAGACCACCATCCAGATATGTGTGGAGATAACCACCGTCCGGATTTGTGTGGAGATAACCTCCATCCGGATTCATGTGTAGATAACCACCATTGGGATATGTGCAGAGATAACCACCATCTGGATATGTGCAGAGATAACCACCATTCGTACACATTCAGAGATGACCACCACCTGTACACATGCAGAAATAACCACCATCCAGATATGTGCAGAGATAACGACCATCCGGATATGTGCAGAGATAACCACCATCTGGATATGTGCAGAGATAACCACCATCTGGATACTTATGGAGACAAACACTGTCCAGATACTTGCAGAGATAACCACCATCTGGGCATTACCATCATCCAAATACGCCAAGGGATGGTGGCATGAGGGAAGGGCAAAGTAAGGCAGTGTGAGGGGAGGGT
>NC_140972.1:40949631-40994631 GCF_056783735.1 Eptatretus burgeri
TCTCTCTCTCTCTCTCTCTCTCTCTCTCTCTCTCTCTCTCAGGACTGTACCACAAAGCCTCCCAACTATTTTCTCAACCACCCTCTCAAAGACATGCTCTGTCTTGGTCAAGCCACATTTCAAAGTTCGCCTCCAAAGCCAGATGCCGACTTGACATCCTCCTTCGTCCAAAGTTCTTCCTTGGCACACATGAGTTCCTATCCACTCACAAGGTCTTCATCCATAGCTTGATGGAGTACTGATCTCCCCTCTGGGCTGGCACCCCTATCTCACACTTTGCTCACCTTGATGCTGTGGAAAACTAGGCCTTCAACTTCAAGCTCAATGGAATCTCTCACAATGAAGCTGAATGAATGGGCCTATCACTTCACTATTGCCAACAGATTGCTGGTCTCTCTGTCTTCTGCTTTCTTTCTGGTCTGGCACCCCCTGCATTCTCCGTGCTTTGACCCCCCCCCCCCCCCCGTAGGTATCTACAAGACATACACGGTCTGTCATCAACCCCCTCCTCGTGAAACTCCCCGAATCCAGAACCAATGCTCACCTCCACTCATTTATTCCTCTTTTTCCAACCTGTGGACCAATTTCCATACTCTCTCCAATCTCATTCTTGACTCCAGGTCTTCAAGACAGCTGTTCCCCACCATCTCAAATCATCACCACCATCTCGAATCATCACCCATCCAAAACCATCATTTTTTTTTCTACATCTGTTAAACCACCTCCTACCATCTTAAAATTTTGCTTCTGTATCCATCCTGTCCACCCCTTATGTTCTCGTCTTCCCCCCATCATTACCTGCATCCCTTGTTTGTTTATCTACATCTATTTTCTCCCTCCACCCTGCTGTTGGCACTTCCCCTTGAGACCCTCTCATGAGCAGGCCCTCACTGCTCCTATGGTTGGCAACGAGTGCCCCGGTAGCAGCGGGGGAAAGAGAGTGGCACTTCTATATGTGGAAGAATTGCATTGCTCAGCTGGTGGGTCACCCAGATAGCTCAGATGGCGGAGCACTGGTACGGATTGCCAGAGGACTTGGCTTTGACTCCTGGTCTGGGCCCGTAATTTTCCACATATATTTATAATGTTCGTTCTATCCTTTTCATCTCTAATTATATTACTATGCCCCTTGTGGTGATTAATAGTGGACATGGATGTGTCACCCCATGGGGGAAGACCCTCTTGTGTGCAGGCCCTTGCTGCTCCTATGGTTGGCAGTGAGTGCCCCGGAAGTAGCGGAGGAAAGGGAATGGCACTTCTATGTGTGGAAAAATTGTGTTGCCCAGCTGGTGGATGCCCAGATGGCAGAGCACTGGTACAGTTTGCCAGAGAAACTGGGTTTGACTGCTGGTCTGAGCCTGTAATTTTTCCACATATACAGTATTTATAATATATACTTGTGTTAAGTTCAGTCAAAATCCAATCACTGGTTCACAAATTAGCACGGACAAATAATTTTAACCTAACATGACCCCTGACCTTTGACCTCTTCACTCCAAAATCTTATCAGTTCATCTTTGCATCTTTATACATACTTGCATCAAGTTTTACTGCGATCCCTTCAGTCGGTCTTAAGTTATTGAGGCAACGAAAACCTATCGTGGACAGACGGATGGACAACCAGAAAACATAATGTCTCTGGTGACTTCGGCAGTAGAGGCATAAAAAGCAACCAAGAAAATCTACACATGGTTTCAAATCCAAACCTCTATAGTTGCACACATTCACAAGTAATATATGCATGAGAATCCCAATGCTACATGTGCCCCTCATCCGCCGGACTGGGCCGGACTGGTTTCTTCGCTTATTGACAAGTTGTCAGTGACAGTGTATACAGAAACGCACACTACTGAGGCTCCCAAACATGTAAAATATGCAATGACAATAGCAATCATCATATAAATATCATAAGGCCCAATCACGTCTCTCACCCACAAATGGAGGGAACAACCAATCAGCTCTCACCTGATCAATTATCACCAGCTACAGCAAGGATTTCTATAATTAACCCTGCTGCTCTTCCAGTCAAAGAAAGTTGCATAAAGCAACCGTGAAATGCTCCAGCACGGTGGAGGGAGACTTTGCAGATGAATGGGCGAGGGGAAGAATAATCACCTTAAAATCACAGAATAAGAAATATCACCTTAAATGGAGGAAAAGGCGTAAAACACCTAAAGGCCCGGTCACACCTTGACGTTTTAGCCAGCGATGGCAACGTATTAGCGATGGCAACGTATTAAAATGTATGTAAAACGCTGGCTTACGTTGAACTTTTGATGTTTTTTTTTAACGATTCGGACGTATTCATAGCGACTTGGTCTTATGTATAACGCATTGGTAACGGACACAGAATGTTTCGTTGTGTTATAGATAACTTATACCAACGAATGCTGAACCTGTTGTCGGCCGACACAACCGATGCCAAACGATAGTCTAAAGGCCCGGTCACACCTTGACGTTTTAGCCAACGTATGCCGATTTTTGAATTTTTTTTCTAAAACGCTGGCACACGTTGAATACGTTATGGGTAAGTTTTGATAACATTGAGAGCACGCTGAAAAACACTGCCATACGTCGTTGTACGCTGGCTTTAAACGTTGTACTTTTCGGTTGTCCTCAAATTTTTTCATGCTTGAAATTTCACGACGTATGCCGGCGTATGACTCACACGTTCCGCTACGCTGGCCACAAGTTGTATGCACGGTCTGCGATCGTTGACAGACGTCAACACATGCTACTTGTAAGTTAATCATAAGTTGAGACACGCCGAGGTAATGTTTAGCGTACCCAAAACTTATTTCTAACCTATGATTAACGTGTTGTTGGCACGTTACGCGATCGTTGCCACACATCGACAGACGTTACTTTTAAGTTACTCATAGGCTGAAAGACGTCGGTATAATGGATCGTCCTTGCGTCAGCGTCCACGGCCACGGCCAGGACACTTATTTGCAGCATTCTTCAAACTTTTCTTCAGCATGACGAGGATGTTCACACTTCGATGTCTAGCTTGGCTATGATTCCAATTGTCCATCGGCAGCGTCTATTTAAAATAGTCGAGTTTGAGCGTTTTAACACGTTCAGAAGAAACGCTTCAAATTTCCAAACCCCAGCGTCAAAAAAAAACAAAAACAAAAAAACAAAGGCGAGTGACAGCAATTTAAATCGTTCATTGTAAACAATGAAACTAGCTGAGTCATACCGTTTAAAAGTCGTTGAGTGTAAAAAAAATCCAATTGTTGAGCGCAAGCGTCTACTTTCAATAGTGGGGTTTGAGCGATTTAACACGTTCAATAGAAACGATTAAAATTTCCAAACCCCAGCGTCAAAAAACAAAGGCGAGTGACAGCAATTTAAATCGTTCATTGTAAACAATGAAACTAGCTGAGTGGTACCGTTTAAAAGTCGTTGAGTGTAAAAAAAAATCCAATTGTTGAGCGCAAGCGTCTACTATCAATAGTGGGGTTTGAGCGATTTAGCACGTTCAATAGAAACGATTAAAATTTCCAAACCCCAGCGTCAAAAAACAAAGGTGAGTGACAGCAATTTAAATCGTTCATTGTAAACAATGAAAATAGTTGAGTGGTACCGTTTAAAAGTCGTTGAGTGTAAAAAAAAATCCAATTGTTGAGCGCAAGCATCTACTTTCAATAGTGGAGATGTAGCCATTTAAATCGTTGAGTGGCAGCCTATGAACCTACCCGTGGACACGCGGACGCAAGGACGATCCATCATAACCCACACCCACACCCTCCCCCTCACACTCACCTACTACTGCCAACATGAACAAACTACTACTAATACTAATACTAATACTAATACTGATACTGATACTGCTGACATGGACATCGACTCAAAAAGGACTCGAAAACACTGTTGGGTTCCCCTTTTATGAGCAGCATTTTTATATACCAATTCCCAAAACCGCTGGGAACACGTCTTTATATGGCAGAATGTGTAAGCTAGAAACACATTCATTTTTTTTTTTTGTCGACCGGAAGATGTCATTGGAATACGTCTACATACGTCGATGTGTGTTGGGACTACGTAAAGAATTGGTTCAAAGCACGTCAAACATAAGTTAGAAATAAGTTTCACGTAAAAAAGACATTACCGCGACGTGTTTCGACTTATGTGTAGCTTATAAGTAGCCTTTGTGGACGTGTGTAAGCGTCCGCATATCGTGTGTAAAACTTATCCCCATCGCATGTGGAACGTGTGTCATACGCCGAGTATGTCGTAAAATTTTGAACATGTTTAAAATTTCTTGACGTACTCTACTTACTACGACGTATGATAGCGTACTTTAGCGTTGTACTCACGTATACCAAACTTACTCATACCGTATTTGACGTGCCCCCAACGTTTTAGACACATTTTTCTTAGGTCGGCATACGGTGGCAAGATCGCCAAGGTGTGACCGCGATGTTGTCACTTCCATTTCTACGGCAGTTATGATTTGAATCGTTGTGCATCAGCCTTTTAATAGGCTACGTCACGACATCGTCGGCGATGCGTGCAACGCGCTATGCCGAAGTTAGACTATCGTTGGGCATAGGTTGTGTAGGCCGACAACAGGTTCAGCATTCGTTGGTATAAGTTATCTATAACATAACAAAACGTTCTGTGTCCATTACTAATATGTTATGCATACGACCAACTCGTTATGAATACGTCCGAATCTTAAAAAAAAGAACATCAAAAGTTCAACGTCAGCCAGCGTTTTACATACATTTTAATACGTTGCCATCGCTGGCTAAAACGTCAAGGTGTGACCGGGCCTTAACTTAGGCATAGCGCGTTGCACGCATCGCCGACGATGTCGTGACGTAGCCTATTAAAAGGCTGACGCACAACGATTCGAATCATAACTGCCGTAGAAATGGAAGTGACAACATCGCGGTCACACCTTGGCGATCTTGCTAGCGTATGCCGACCTAAGAAAAATGTGTCTAAAACGTTGGGGCACGTCAAATACGGTATGAGTAAGTTTGGTATACATGAGTACAACGCTAAAGTACGCTATCATACGTCGTAGTAAGTAGAGTACGTCAAGAAATTTTAAACATGTTCAAAATTTTACGACTTACTCGGCGTATGACACACGTTCCGCATGCGATGGGGATAAGTTTTACACATGATATGTGGACGCTTACACACGTCCACAAAGGCTACTTATAAGCTACTCATAAGTCGAAACACGTCGCGGTAATGTCTTTTTTACGGGAAACTTATTTCTAACTTATGTTTGACGTGCTTTGAACCAATTCTGTACGTAGTCCCAACACACATCGACGTATGTAGACGTATTCCAATGACATCTTCCGGTCGACAAAAAAAAATAAATGAACGTGTTTCCAGCTTACAACTGCCATATAAAGACGTGTTCCCAGCAGTTTTGGGAATTGGTATATAAAAATGCTGCTCATAAAAGGGGAACCCAACAGTGTTTTCAAGTCCTTTTTGAGTCGATGTCCATGTCAGCAGTAACAGTATCAGTATCAGTATCAGTATTAGTATTAGTATTAGTATTAGTAGTAGTTTGTTCATGTTGGCAGTAGTAGGTGAGTGTGAGGGGGAGGGTGTGGGTTATGATGGATCGTCCTTGCGTTTAACGATTTAAATGATAAACTCAACGATTTAAATGGCTGCATCTCCACTATTGAAAGTAGACGCTTGCGCTCAACAATTGTTTTTTTTTACACTCAACGACTTTTAAACGGTACCACTCAGCTATTTTCATTGTTTACAATGAACGATTTAAATTGCTGTCACTCGCCTTTGTTTTTTGACGCTGGGGTTTGGAAATTTGAAGCGTTTCTTCTGAACGTGTCAAAACGCTCAAACTCGACTATTTTAAATAGACGCTGCCGATGGACAATTGGAATCATAGCCAAGCTAGACATCGAAGTGTGAACATCCTCGTCATGCCGAAGAAAAGTTTGAAGAATGCTGCAAATAAGTGTCCTGGCCGTGGCCGTGGACGCTGACGCAAGGACGATCCATTATACCGACGTCTTTCAGCGTATGAGTAACTTAAAAGTAACGTCTGTCGATGTGTGGCAACGATCGCGTAACGTGCCAACAACACGTTAATCATAGGTTAGAAATAAGTTTCGGGTACGCTAAACATTACCTCGGCGTGACTCAACTTATGATTAACTTACAAGTAGCATGTGTTGACGTCTGTCAACGATCGCAGACCGTGTATACAACTTGTGGCCAGCGTAGCGGAACGTGTGAGTCATACGCCGGCATACGTCGTGAAATTTCAAGCATGAAAAAATTTGAGGACAACCAAAAAGTACAATGTTTAAAGCCAGCGTACAACGACGTATGGCAGTGTTTTTCAGCGTGCTCTCAATGTTATCAAAACTTACCCATAACGTATTCAACGTGTGCCAGCGTTTTAGAAAAAAAAATTCAAAAATCGGCATACGTTGGCTAAAACGTCAAGGTGTGACCGGGCCTTAAGGTTGCATTGTTTCTAATACATGAAATAATGTCTGTGCTGTTTGTTGCACACTCTCAGGAAATTATTTATACAGTGCCATACATCAATGACTGCATGAGGCTTCATGAAGTTGTTTTGCCATATTTTAACCCCATCATTTCAGCACAATAATAAAAAAATAACATTCCAAATAATTGGCTTTATCACATAATATGTAGTTATTATGTTGCAAACAGCACTTAAGTGTGGTCAAAGTATCTGAAGACAATGTGTCCTGGATTCTGTGCAGAGTCAAATGTATCTGTTCTATTTACCTGGCATCAGTGCCCTGCCTTTTGTTGTTGTTGTTGTTTGTTTGTCTGAACGACATTCCATTCTGAAGTATGCTTCTGTACTTTTTCGTATGAATGATCGGATTTTGTTTCATAATATTTATACTTGATATGCACCTTGATGCTGTACTAAGGATTACTAGTCATGTCAAACTCTTTTCACCTCTCCCTACACAAGTATCAAGTTCAATGAAGATGTGTGGCTGAAGGTTGTGCAATGGTTATTGGTGGATGTTGGTGGTGCCCTTTGGAGATCTCACCACGGCAGGTTCTGCCATCCTCTTGCATGATGTAACCCCTTGGGCAGGCACACTGGTAACTGCCATCTGTATTCTTGCAAATGAAATTACAGGGCTTGGGAGATATGACACACTCGTCCAGATCTGTGAAGGTTAGAAACTTATTAAGAAAGGCATCTGTCGCATTATAAAGCAGAGCAAACGGACATTTACCTGTGATGATATGATTCATGACAACCGAGTTGTCAGGAATTGTTTTCAAGGATGTAATGCCAGCCTCATCAAGCATACTCACCCACACAGGCCGTGCGTGCAATGTCTGTGGTGTAGCCAGATGCACAGTTGCAGTAGTAGGACCCTTTGGTGTTTATGCAGGTCCCGTATCGACATAGGTTTGGAATCACGAAGCACTCATCAATATCTGAACAAAGCGAAATGTGGTAAATATATGAATGCTTTTTCAAAATTGGTTGAGTCCATGTCTTGTAGTTTTGAGAAAAAGCTTCTTTTTCACAGCAGTGCAAATGAATAAATTTTGAAAAACGACTGCTCAATGCACCAATAAGGAACATAGGTTAAGTTTTAAGACATAAAACAAAAACTGAGCTGATTTTTAAGAAATGATACAAGTGTGAAAATATTCTCCATCTCTTGTAGCACCAACATGTGCAAAGACAGCACATGAGAAGTAAGACAATGTGGAGCACCCCTTTTCGACAATATATAGCACTCCCTTTGTCAACCTGGACTGAGGAGTTTTGCAGTGCTGGACTATGACATGATCTTGGAGTTAAAGGCCGAACAAGAGAGCCAGCAAGGGATTGTGCAGCCTGGAAAGCAGCCATGAGGTGAAGCACAACTTACACATGCAAGCATGGAAACGGCCGTAAAACGATGATGATGACGATGACGACGGGCAACATGGCAAAAACCAGAGAGGCCGTCGACCTACTTGTGATGTGAAATCAATAGAACTTGTGCTTTAGTCTCATCATGGGAGATATCAATAATGTTGAGAATATTAGATTCATAGAATCCAGGAAAGAAAGATGAAACTTTACCGATTTGCAATGAGAATCTCAAATGAGAATTGTTCCTTTGGATCAAGCAAAGCCATCCCTAACGTTCTTTGATCACCTCAACCAGTGACTGTATAACAGGAAAAGCAACTTCATCCATCGTTTTTGCTCGTGACCCAAAACATCGCAGCACAATGCGTATCGGCTGAATTTCAAACTAGCCAAATGGCTGAACTGTCTGAAAACTCCTTTCATACAAAACCCATAATATGTTCTGTATTAAATATATTATGGGACAAAACCCATAATATGTTCTGTATTAAAACATGGGATGAATTCCATGAGGACTGAGGTGGAAAACCGATGGGAGTTAGTGCTTGGAAATTATCACACGACTATTTAATGTACTAAAGTGACTTCAGGCAGGACAGATATCAGCATGCCAGTTGAGGGATTTGCTTTCACAGATGTTCTGTGTACAATGTTGTTCTGCAGACCACCTCCCCATGTTCACACATAAATGCTGAAGGCCTTTTTTGGAAGCTAGATGGCCACATAAACATGCATAGTTATACAGGCACAGCTGTTTGGATTTCAGCCATTCTCTGTGAACTTTCTGCCTTTTTTTCTTTCCTGTTGGTTTGACAGTATCACATATTTTCCAAAGGTCAGGCACTATTGCTAACATATTGCATTGTCGGTGTTGGCGCGCCATCTTTTTGTATACATAGTCGAGGCTCATATAAAAGCTAGTGCACTGAATGTATCAGTAGAGGAACAGGAACAGTAGGAACAAAGCAAAAGGAAGAGTAGAGAGAGGGGGGAAGCACCAACAGCAGAGGAGAAGGCCAATATTGAGGCAGACTTGGAGAAACAATGGGTGTGGGGAGGCATGGGGGGGGGAGGGCAGGAGAGGAGGCATCGGGTGGACAATACGGAAATATAAGCAAACCTTCAGGAAGGAAAAACTTGAAATTTGGAAAGAGGTGGGCTTGGGGAGGATAAATGTGGGCAGAAAAGATCATGGTTTTGGATGGGGGATATTCTGAGATGGTGGTGAACAGCTGCTTTGAAAACCAGGAGGTAAGAATGAGAATAAATAAAGACATGGAAGTTGGTTCCACAGGTAGGAAAAGGAACAAAAGAGTGCAGGTGAGCAGTGATTTTGTGAGTTTCACCACCAAATGGGGGGTTGCTTATCTACCGAGTGCAGCCTGCAGAAACTTGGGAGGGACAAAGCACGGAAAGAGCAGATGGTGCAAGACCAGAAAGGAGGTGGTTGAAGACAGAGAAAGCATTGACTTGTCTGTGATGGTGAAGTGATAAGGCCATAGACTGAGAGCTTCAGTGCAGGAAATTCCAATAATCTTGAAGGCCTTTGTTTCCATGGAGTCAATCTGATCAATATGTGAGGCAGGGGAGCCAGCCCAGAGGGGAGAACACTACTCCATCAAGCTACGGTTGAAGGCCATTTCAGTAGATAAAAGTTCAGGTGAGCCCAACGAATGACTTTGTATGATGAGGATGCCAAGACGGCGACCGGCTTTGGAGGTCAAGTTTGAAATGTGGCTTGCCCAAGAAAGATCATGGCTGATAGTGAGACCAAAGAGTTTTAATGATTGAACTTCCTCAAGAGGATTGCTAAGAAAGTAGATGGGGAATGGGTAGTGGGGTGTTGGGGGTGGGGAGGGTTGTCAGACGGCCCTTTCAATTGTAATGTATTGTTCCATTTACCATGAGGCCCAAGGACGGCCATATGATCAGGTGCTCAACGTTTGAAGGGAGATGCAAAACAATTCACAAAGAATATAACAACCCAATGGTAAGTTCAAATAAAAGATAAACAGAGTCCATTTGTGCAATATTTAACACAAAGTGATGCTTTATCGTGCTTCCATAATGTCAGATCCCCTTTGTAGCAGTGCAAATGTAAGATTATGTGGCATGGTATTAAGTTTTATTCAACACCATTTGTTATTACTTGAAAAATGGAAGATTTTTCAAGTATATTGGTCAGTTGATTTTTACATGGTGAAAAATTATTTTTACATTTGTCTGTCTGTCTGTTTGTTTGTCACACGATTTTTGGCCACAGTTTTCAAGCAATCATTCTGAAATTTTTTGTGTGTGCCGTTGACAGGCCAAGGACAGCAACGCTTAATTTTGGTGAAGATCCCAATCCGGGTTTGAGAATTTTTTTAGTGATTCTTCACCATTGAGAGATAGGGCCAAAATGATATTGTTGCGGGCCGGGGGTCGGTGGCGAGAACGACCACTAGGCGGGGAAAGGTGGTAATGAAATAATATTTAAAAAAAGAAAAAGGAGAGTAAGGGAAGTGTGGTGAAGTGATGCTGACCAATGTTAAAAGTAGTGAATCCTGGTCCATGTGGGCACAGCTTGCGATAACGTGGTATTCCTGGCAGTGGACACAAGTCACACTGTGGGCCCCAACCTCTCCCGCCATCACAGCAACACTCGGACTTGGTGACATTATGCTGATTGCTTGACGCCATTTGACAGAGGTTCTGTATCACCTCCACAAAGCAGAATCCTGCACGACCATCTGTGTAAAAGCAAACCACCATGTTATTGTTGTGCATGTATGACGCATGCTAAATATTGAGACACGTTCCCACATTCTTCTAATTAAGCACGTTTACTCCTCAACATTGCCATCTATAGCCATCTTTTTAGATCTAAAAATAGCTCAGCCTCAGTGTGCATCCGTCATTCCTTCCGGCCCTCCGTTCCTCTGTCCCTCCGTCCAGCCGTGTGACTATATGTCTATTATTTACGTACCATTGGAATATACCTTTCGACCCTTTAGACTGCTGAGACCCCTTCGGCCTTTGAAGACCTTCTAAGACCCGGAGGACCCTTGAGACGCAATAGACCCAGAAGACTCTGAAGATCCAAAATACCCCAAAGACCCTGAAGATGCACAAGTCACCGAAAACTCAAAAATACCCTGAAGACCACACAGACCCAAAAGACGCCGAAGACCCAAAAGTCACCTAAGACACAAAAAGACCCAAAAGACTAGGAAGACCCTGAAGGCCCAAAAGTCCCAAAACACCCCAACGACCTTGAAGACCCCGAAGACTCTGAAGACACCCAGGACTCAAAAGACCCCGAAGATCCTTCAGACCCCTTAAACCTTAGCACCATTTAGACCCCTATTACCATTCAGACAGATTAGAAAGCTTAGACCCTTGACAATTAAGACCACTTGGACCTTCTTATATCACAAATTAAATTTCAAATAAACATATCACCAATACTCCAAACAAATTTGGAGAAAATAAAAGTTTGTATGATGATTGGTGTTATGCCAACACAGCAAATAT
Organism: Eptatretus burgeri; assembly: GCF_056783735.1. Taxonomy (NCBI): domain Eukaryota; kingdom Metazoa; phylum Chordata; class Myxini; order Myxiniformes; family Myxinidae; genus Eptatretus; species Eptatretus burgeri. The sequence continues at coordinate 40,961,024 of NC_140972.1, forward strand.
ATCACATCAATCTCTGCAAAGACGTGTGGAGGTGAGTGTTGTGAGCCGATCCACGCTAGTAATCTTGAAAAAGAACTCCCTGCATTACCCAGCAGGCAAATATATGTTGAAAGTTTCAAATCACAAAAATACATTGAAACAACATGAACCGATGTTGAATACAGTATTGTTATTCAACGCTGCGATGTAACTTCAACTGAAACAACTATTGAAACAACAGTGGGTGCCTTCTGGGTTAGTCTGCCATGCCATGTTTTGTCTCACCCATCCAATACAGGTTCCATACACCTTGTCTTGCCACACTCATCCAGCCCTTGTCCCAGGTATCCTGTCCTCATCTAACTCGTACTATTCTGAATTCATTCAAACTGTCCTCTTACTTGTGTTGTCTCACACAGTCAGATTGTCTTTTATCCGACTTATCATGTCTTGGTACCAGCCACACTCACTTTTTGACTTTGTCCTCGTAACCCTTACATGGCCATACTCAACCAGCTTTCCTTTGACTCAGTTATTATTTGAGATTTTAAGGTTTAGGTTGATTAAAGACTTCGGTAAAACATCCTGTTTACTTTATGAATGCAAACTCAGTGCTGCCTCATCCTGAAACACAGTGAGTATGAGTGTGTGTGTATGTGTGTGTGTGTGTGTGTGTGTGTGTGTGTGTGTGTGTGTGTGTGTGTGTGTGTGTGTGTGTGTGTGTGTGTGTGTGTGTCTATTGGTTGTTATTTCCATATGCGGTTTTCAGAAGGTGGAACGGAGCCCTCCCAGGTCTCAAAGTATCCACCCCTGTGTGTGCCTACACATATGTCTGTGTGTGTGCATGCGTGCATGTGTGTGTGTGTGTGTGTGTGTGTGTGTGTGTGTGCGTGCGTGCGTGCGTGCGTGCTGTGTGTCTATTGGTTGTTATTTCCATATGCGGTTTTCAGAAGGTGGAACGGAGCCCTCCCAGGTCTCAAAGTATCCACCTCTGTGTGTGCCTGCACATATGTCTGTGTGTGTGTGTGCATGCGTGCATGTGTGTGTGTGTGTGTGTGTGTGTGTGCGTGCGTGCATGCGTGTGTGTGTGTGTGTGTGTGTGTGCGTGCTTGCGTGTGTGTGTGTGTGTGTGTGTGTGTGCGTGCTTGCGTGCATGCGTCTGTGTGTGTGTGTGTGTGTGTGTGTGTGTGTGTGTGTGTGTGTGTGTGTGTGCGTGCGTGCATGCGTGTGTGTGTGTGTGTGTGTGTGTGCACACGCAATTTGCTGTCAGCTGCTTTCGCCACAAGTGGGTGGGTTTCAGGAGGTGGAACAGAAATCTACCAGCTCTCAAAGTATATACCTCCGAGCCGGGTGTGTGTGTATGTTTGTGCGTGTGTGGTATATACAGGATGAAAACCAGATGTAACCACTACATGGTCCATTACATTTGCCTGCAAATAATTCATCACCTCATTTCCCAGTGAAGAAAGCAAGGCATGCAATACAAGCCAGGAATATATATGCAGTGCAATAGAAATTTCCGTTTATCAAACACAATCAAAAGTTCAAATGCAGTGATGTATTTTTTATCTTTATATGAATCCCTACCATATGCTATTGATGTGTATGTAGTTTATATATTTGTATGTTATGTTGATGTGTAGGTGCTATATGTTACATTGATGTTATTAGTCTGTCACAGGAGATGGGTTTTGCAATCGCTTATAAGTGTGTGGTTGGTCGTTATCTCAAAATGTGGGTTTCAGAAGATGGAACGGAGTCCTCCCAGGTCGCGAAGTATCCGCCTCCGTTTTGGAAAGAATGGTCACGATTCAAGAACCAAGTTGCGTAGTTTTCTTGTTCTCAAAGTTTCATTCTGAAGGCTCTTTTCAGGATCGTCAACAAGTAATATTCCCAAGGGTGGTTTTTAAGATCTTTGTAAGGTTCTTATTTTTCATTCCCATTGCTACAATTATCACTGGTACAATTTCAGCACTCTTCAGCTTCCAAAATCTTTTGACTGTTTTTGAGATCTTGGTATTCAGTTATTTTCTTGATTTCAGCATTGTTTAGGCCAAAATATTTGGGTACTGACACCTCAACTGGCAATGTCATCTTTTCTTTTTTGTACCAAAGTACGATATTTGGTCGCAATGCTTTGTTTTCAATGTTCACACGTGATGAGATCATCAGATCGTACGTGAGCATTACTTCCTTCTTTTCAATTATTGCTTTTGGTTCACGTTTCCATGAGTTTTTGGAAACTGGGATATTGAAATTTTTCCAGATGTGCCAGTGGATTACTCTAAATACTCTATTGTGACTTTGTGTGTACAGCTGTTCTGACATGAGGTTTTACATCCTGATAGGAGGTGACTTGTGCTCTCTCTCTTTCTCCCTTGCAGGACCTACACCTGTCCAATTGACTCAGCCCCGCCATTTTATTAAGGCCGCTGGTATAATGTCCTTGGTCTTGGGCATTTATTATGATTTGTTGTCTATCCCAGTTAAGATGATGCCTTAGCCACCCATTGAGCCTTCTTTGTCTATGCCCAGTCTGTCCAACTCTTTTTTATTTTATTTTAAATACCTTCCTGCTCTTTTATCCTTGTCCCAGTTGTCATTGTACTCATACATCTGTTGATATTTTATTATCTTGCCAAAACGAAGTTTTTGCAAGATATGTTAGTCAGCTTGTATGTTTTTTTTGTTTGTTTGTTTGTTTGTTTGTTTGTCTGTAATCACGTATAAAAAATTCTGCAGAGCACAGTTATCATTGGAAATTTTTGTAACTTCGCATATCAGAGGCCTATAGAGGTCCCTTTCTGTGCACAGAATTTTGAAGGTCAAGGTCAAAGGTCAAGGTCACTTTGGCGCAAATCAGGGGAGTCGACGAAACCCTTATTTTTTGAGTAATTTTGATCGGATCGTCTTCAAACTTCATGGGAATATAGTTCATGGTCTGGCGCTCAGCTGATTAATTTTTGGTGGTGATTGGCCTTGACCTTCATGGTTAGCGCCGAAGGTCAAATTTTCAAGTTTTAGGAACCATATCATGTAGTACCTCAAATTGAACACCTCGATGAGTGCTTTCTAGATATGTCAAGCTTGAGACATTATGACGTCATTTGGTGACGTTATGAGGAAAAAGCATATTTTTCATGGTAACTCTGTAGAACGATTCTCATCAGAATCTCTCGTAGGCAGATATTCCTCAAGGAGTCGCTCCTGGTGGATAGCAGCTCTGTTCACCTCAGTGTGACCTTAAAGAAGTCACACGTGGTCACCTTTTGGCAAGATACGGGTCACCCTGCGGGTGACATTGGTTTTTTATATTTTTATTTTCTTTTTGTTTTGCGATCATTGAGGCTGTATTTGTTGCTGTTCCAGTTTCATGTGTGACATCTTCAATTTGCACCTGTCTTTGGAAATGTTTTGCTCGGTTTGTTAGGGATACCTTTTCTGGCTTGCTGTCTTCATGTTTGTATACAAATTGTACACGGTAGTCTGTCAAGCTTTTCATATACTCAGCAAATCCTACCATTGCCATTCTGAACATTCGGTTGAGCTCCAGGCCACTGACTCATCTTGGCAGGTAAGTTCTCATGATGCATTTATTTTTATAGAACATTTTTGCTCGTTGGTTTATGGCTTTGACCCTTGGTTCTTGGGGAGAGGTATGTTTTCAGGATCAGCCTCGTTCTACATGGGGATTCTTTGGCAGTTGTTTTGCGCATTTGTTTGTGACATATTTGGTGGCCCTCTTCTAATCCGAGGTACTTGTATAATGCATCATTTTATAGTTCCTATATTGTTGTACCTCGGTCGATTTTTGTGCCATCCACTTTTAGCTCACGTGGACTTTAGTCCAGTGAGCTTATGTGATCAAGCAGTGTCTGTAGATGACTGAGTCATGCAGCCAGTCAGTGAGTCTGTAAACACTTCAGTCATTATTGCTTGAACAAAACTCACAATTTTGATGAAACTTGGCCACAAGCTTCAAGTCTGATGCCTAACAAAGGGGGGGTGGAGTTGTTGGAACCCTCAAAATAGGTATTTGCTCTCTTCTCCAAAACTACATATCCAATTTCGATGAAACGTGACCACAATATTCATCACCCATGATGTACCAAAGTGTATCGACCGCATCAAAATCTGCGCTCATTAAAGGGGTCTATGGGGGGAGGGGGAGGTCAAACCCCAAAGTAGATATTTTCTCTCTTCTCCAAAACTACACACACAATTTCAATGAAACGTGACCAAAACCTTCATCACCAGTGATCTACCAAAGTTTCTTCATGACATTAAAAAAAATCAGGGTCTGAGGGGGTTTTTAGCTGTTTCTGATTAAGGTGAGATTCAGGATGGTCCTATCTTTTTGTTGGTCTGCCTCATACAAATGTGCACTTTGAACATTTACCTTGGCTAAATTCCATTTCAGCGTCGTCAGAGTACCGCTTCACTAATTATGGTAAGTACCGCTTGTCGAATTGCTACGGCGAACGTAGAAATGAAAAAAGTTATAACTCCACGTTATAATTCCACGGCGACCTTACGGCCTGTAAAATATAGCCATACGGTGTAGGGCCACCCTGAGGCCACCCCAGAAACTCTGCAGCCGCCACACGTTTTTGTCAATTCAGAGGGCGTACGGCCGCCGTATCCTCGCCGTAGAGCAAATGTGACTTAGGCCTTAGATCTTAGAAATTGTGGAGACCGAAAACGTAGGGTTGCCATACGGTCTTTGATTTGATGTCGCACGGTGACCTTAAGGGGGCCCTGCGGCGGCGATAGAATTTTCAAGGCAGACGCAAGTTAGCCTCAAGGTGCCCGCAAGGCGACCACAGGGGGGCCCTAAGGCAGACGTGCGGCCAGACGTACGGTAACGAATGGGTTAAAAAAAAAATTTTTTACCAGTTTTTTTTTTCCGGCTTGTCGAATTGCTACGGCGAACGTAGAAATGAATAAAAGTTATAACTCCGCATTATAATTCCACGGCGACCTTACAACCTGTAAAATATAGCCAAACGGCGTAGGGCCATCCTGAGGCCACCGCAGAAACTCTGCGGCCGCCGCACGTTTCTGTCAATTCAGAGGGCGTACGGCCGCCGTATCCTCGCCGTAGAGCAAATGTGACTTAGGCCTTACCATTCAATTATGACCTCTCGCAAAGAAAAAAAAAAGAGTTAAATTTCACTTAAGGATGCTGTTTCATTGGAAAATAATGTTTGTTTTCATTCTGAGGCAGAATTGCATGTGCTATCAATTGGCTAATAAGATGAGTTGACTACACCCGGAACCATCAGTGATCTTTTTTCGTTGTTCTGCCAATTTTTTGTCATGTGGTGCGAAGTTTTACATCATCCACATACAGCAGATGTGTCACCTTTCCTGTCTCTTTGGATGTTATTTCATTGGATATTGAGGTGTATCCATGTCCTTGCTCATGAATGAGGTTGCTCAGTGTGTCCAGGACCAGGCAAAACAGGAGGGGTGAAAGGCTGTCACCCTGGAAGATCCCACGTCATATGTTCATCCCTGGTATTTTGAAATTTCCATCCGAGTGCTGCAGTATACTCAATGTGGTATTCTAGAGCTTCATTGCTTTCTAAATTTATTTGGTTAATTGTGGGTTGGTCTTGTATACCTGCATGCATTCTATCATCCATGAATGTGGGACACTATAATCATGAATGTGTGAACCTTAAATAACTTTGTACATTTCACATTATAATTTCATGAAGATTTTGTTAACCATGTTTGCTCGGTCAAACCAATGTAAACCGTGGCAACTCACCAATGCATTCCTTTTCATCGGCACCTTCTGTGAAGCCATTGGAGCACTCACATTTGTAGCTCCCCTCTAAGTTAATGCACCGCCCATTTTCACAGATGCCGTGCTTTGTACGGCACTCGTTTTCATCTGCGAGCATGAAGAGTTACACTTTGACCATTCACACAAAAACGTTGCACTTGATATATCGCACGAATGGTCTATGAATTGCACCCTCTGAAATCTTCCTTAACCTGCAAATTGTGATGCCTCCGATTCCCTGGTTACTGCAGAAACGAGCTCAGAGTGGTGATGTGATGTGCGGTGCCATGGAATTAAAGGATCATGAGAGTAAAGCCTCACCCACACAGCCTGCTCCATCTGGACGTATCACAAAACCAGGCCCACATATGCACATGAAAGTTCCAATGAGGTTCTTGCACACCATACCCCGAGATGCACAGGTATCTAGTCCTTCTTCACATTCATCCAGGTCTAGAAATAATAACACAAAACGAATTATGTTTGTGTGGTGATAAATTAAATTAATTAGCATAGGCAAAATGTATGATAGAAATTTATACTGTTCATGGAGAGTGTAGATATATACAAGATGACTAACATTAAGAGTTATCATCGGACAATTTTTATGAATAATAAGGAGAATTCCATGCAACAATTGCCAAATCAACCAAAGTGCAATGAGGCAAAAGGCAAGTGGTCAGATGGGACCACTTCTGATCGAGTGAAAAAAATGAGGATTTTTCAGGATTTCCACAATAAGGAAAATGAGGAAAATCCACAATAATGAGGATTTTTCATTCTGACCGAGTGAAAAATACCATACAGAAGTTTTATGCTTGGAAGCTTTCTTACTTCCATATATTTACTCAGCCACAAATCGCAAGCAGCTATGCAATTACTCAGATGGGATGTGCAAAATGGGACCATTCCTTACCTTTACACATACGTCCATCTTCACGCAGGATATATCCATTGGGGCATGTGCACTTGTAAGAACCAAGTATATTCACACAGCGGAAAGCGCACAGAAGAGGGTTCTGGTAACATTCATTAATATCTGCAATACACACGTATAACACACACTCACAGATACAGACCAAAAAAACTCTTCTGGATTTATTTGCACCGGCTTATATATAGAGTGGGCCATAAAAAAGGTAAATAAAACAAAAAATCGTAACGCGACACCAGTGATAGACATGAAACATTTATTGAATGTGTTATATTTGTACAATCCTCAAGTTTCCATAATTAAACCAAATGCCCTCTCCTCTGTTCTTTATATTTTCTTAAATGGAACAACATGTTCCGCATCACTTTCTGAACAATGTTTTGCGTAACTCCGAAGATAATCTGAACAATTGCATCTTTGAAATCAGCAATTGTGGTTGGTTTCAACTGAAGCACTCACCAATTGATGAATCTCCATTAAACAATAATCCAGTGGTGACTAGTCAGGGGGTCTGGAGGGCCACAGGAATTCAGTTCTGTGACTGATGAGGTGATTAGGAATTGTTTTCCCCCCTCAGCCAAGTGAGACATTCATTTGAAGTGTAGGATGTGGCTTCATCTTGTTGAAACCAAATATTTTCATTATTTCTTGCCCTGTCCCATCGGTAAGTCTTCAGCATGAAGATAACTATCTGATGTCACAGTTACTACTATTTCAGTGTTTGGATCCATAAAAATAGGGACTTCAAAAACATTTGTGATAAACTCGATCCATACCAGATGTTTATTCTCAAACAGTAAAGTCATGCTTTTTCATGTTATTGCGATTTTTCCAATCCCCAGAATCTGCAATTCTGTTTATTCATCAACCCGTTGATGTAACGATGACTCTCATCAGAGAAAATGGAGTCATCAATACTGAGATCTTCATTTTACAGTGCTTCAGAAAAGTGGTAACAATATTCACACCGTCTTCTGTTATCACTTCAATGAAGTGCTTGGAAAAGCTGAATTTAGTAAATAAACTTTTGGGATGACAGAATTTTAAAATACAATGATATAAAGACATACCGAAGCTTTTCATGCTGTCCTCTTCTGGGCAAATCACAGCACAATAATGAGGAAACATAATTCAAAGCATGTGTCGGAGTATCACAATGTCAAGTACATAGATTGGTTATTCGGCAATGACGTCAGCAAACGATGATAATGTCATAGGCCATTGATTCAATATCAGTCGCCTGCATCAAGGAAACTGATTGGATGGATTGGAGAGGGTGGGGTGAGGGGGGATGGGTTTGGGGGGGAGGGGAAGAGGATGCAATGTAGACCTGATTGCTGATGCCTGACCTTCTGCTTCAACACCTCAGAGGGAGGTCAAGGCTCTACCCAGAGTATTTCCATGCCAAAAAAATATATAGAGAATGCACAAATTCCTTTTGTCGACGTAGGTCAGAATCAGTCAAAAATATGAAATATGAATGTCTGAAGTCCATTTTATACCAGTCATACTATAAACACGGTCCGGAGACAAACTCCCATCTGGACACAAACTATTGTCCAGACAAGTCTGGAGACAAACTCCCGTCCAGACAAAACACTGTCTGGATATGTTCAGAGACAGAGACAGAGACAGAGACAGAGACAGAGACAGAGACAGAGACAGAGACAGAGACAGAGACAGAGACAGAGAGAGAGAGAGAGAGAGAGAGAGAGAGAGAGAGAGAGAGAGAGAGAGAGAGAGAGAGAGAGAGAGAGAGAGAGAGAGAGAGAGAGAGAGAGAGAGAGAGAGAGAGAGAGAGAGAGGAAATGTGGGAGGAGGGTGCTGCACTATATTGGAATTAGGGAGAGCAAGAATGGGACAGAGGTACAGAGGGACAGAGAGACAGAAGGAGAGGGAGAGAGATGGGGGCAGGGGAGTTAGCAGAAAGAATAAGTTATGCTTTACGAACCACACACACACACACACACACACACACACACACACACACACACACACACACACACACACACACACACACACACACACACACACACACACACACACACACACACACACACACACACACACGGCCGATATCCACACATTTTCAGGAATCAGCAGGTTGGAGTCAGTGTGATTACCAACTGCAGTACTTACTGGATACAACCCAGAAACATTGAGTGGCTTTCACCGAAAAAACAACGTTGCATTTACATAGACTTACCAGGGATATGGTCTCAAACATATATTCTTGATAAACTGCTGCATGTGATGGGTGTAAAAACAAAATTGGCTCAGAATTTAGAAAACACGTTAACATGGCAAACGGCTTGGAAATTGGATGTTATTTCACAACTCACTTGGAATGACGGAGCAGGAACCACTCGCTCAGGGTGATAGAGTACAAACCATTTGCTCAGGGTGACGGAGCATGACCCACTTGTTCATGGTGACGGAGCACAAACCATTTGCTCAGGGTGACGGAGCACAAACTACCTGCTCTGAATGACGTGGCACGGCAAAAGCATCCTCAATGAGTGAACGATTCACTCAGAATGAAATAGCGTGGTATCGCATACCGCAATCGACAATGGGCACTCGGCAAGTGGCTTAAGCACTCATGTAGCACTCCAATTCAATGGTTGATGAGGAACGGTTGGCCAGGCTGTCGTGGCATACCATAAAGGATACAATTAACTTTATAGCTGGTCTTCACTGCACATGCAGCAGTTATTGAAATAAAATTAATTAATGAAATAAAATTACTTTATTCACAAAAGAGTTGCTGCTTAATGCAGAACCCAACCCTGGAGACATCGCAAAGTTCAATCGTGCATGAAATAAACATTGCAGAAAATCTGCAATTTTGCCTGCCCGTCTGTGCACGTGTCAAGTGGTAAATTGGTTCGGAGTTCGCGCAAACATTATAACTTTTTGTTAAAAGATCCGTTTTTTTTTACCAGATTTGCTTTGATTCCCTGGAGAGCACCTCGTGAAACCTACAAAAACATAGGCACAGATCTGTCAGACATTATGGATAGGCAGTCCCTCTGGAGGACAGTGCGCGAGGTCTCGCAGTGAATGCATCAAATCATACAGCTCAATGAAGCTGGTTAATTTTGGCACTTTCCTAAATTTTTTGTTTACTCATAATTCTCCAAACAGTAGAAAATTATAAGTTTAATGCTTTGGAAATTTCACATTTTCTTGTGTTTGTATGGAGAAGGAGGGAACGTAGCCTTGCTTCCTTGAAGTAAATAGGTATATCGGCTTCGTTATAAGACTCATTATTTCCCTCTCCGTTATTTCCAAGGCCATCTCCACTGATGGCTCACAGACTTCATCTCCTGTCGCAGTGACCGTGTGGCCCTAAATGGAGTTCTTTCATCCCCCCCCCCTTCCTGTCCAGGCTGGAGTTCCTCAAGGTAGCGTTCTGGGCCCTGTTCTTTTCTGGTTTTCATCAATGATCTCTCCGACTCTCTGGAAAATCCTCTATATCTCTTTGCTGATGACTCCACCCTCTGTCGTACCATCGGTCATCCCTCAGACCGGCAAGCAGCAGCTTCTTCGCTCACTGCAGATCTGGGTAAAATCACAAACTGGTCCAACACGTGGAACATGTCTTTCAATCTGGACAAATTTCACACTCTCACGATGTCTCTTCGAAAGGACCGTTTAACCCCCCCATCCACTTTCTCAACAATCCTCTGGAAGAAGTCCTTTCTTTCAAGCTTCTGGGTCTCACGATCTGCCATGACCTTTCCTGGGAAAGCCAGATTTCAAGCCTCGCCTCCAAAGCCAGTCGCCGACTGGGAATCCTCTGTCGTGCAAAGTCCTTCCTCGGCCCACCTGAGCTCCTGACCACTTACAAAGCTTTCATTCCCAACCTGATGGAGTACTGCTCTCCCCTCTGGGCTGGTGCTCCTGCCTCCCACCTTTCTCGGCTTAACGCTGTAAAAACCAAGGCATTTCGGATCATTGACATCTCCCGCAATAAGGCTGAGTCTTTGGGCCTCTCACTCAATCACCGCAGGTTGGTCAGTGGTCTTTCTGTCTTCTACCGTCTCCTCTCCAGCCTCACCCCCCCCCCCCCCACTGCTCTCTCTGTGATTTGTCCCCATCACATTTCCGCAGGGTCCTCAAGGTCCGCCAACAACCACCTTCCTGGTAAAACTACCAAAATCATGAATCACTGCTCACCTTCACTCTTTCATTCCTCTTTTTCCCCGCCTTTGGAATAAACTCCCTCACTCTATTCATTCCCATTCTTCCCTCCAGGCCTTCAAAACAGCTGTTCACCACCACCTCTGATCATCCCCCATCCAAATCCTTGATCTTTTCCACCCCCGATAATCCACCCAAGCCCACCTCCTTCAAATTCCCTGCTTTCCTTCCTGAAAGTCCCTGTAGTGCCCATCTTCTATTCCCCATGTTCCCCGTCCCATCCCTCTCCCTTCCACAGATCTCCAAATGTCTCTGTTCCCCACTATTTTGTCCTCCCCACTCCCACCCCTCTTGTCTCATGCCCCCCTTGCTGTGTGTTGTGTGTTAGCTCTCACATGAGCCTTGACAAGGTATACATTTTTTTTTAATTTAATTAACACAAACATCCAATTTTCAGTCCTGCACTTCCTTGGAGTTTTCTTTGTATGCTTGCAAAGTTTCAGGCTGCTAGGTTTTATGGTTTTGGAGTTATGGAGGAGACACACTGACACACACACATTTACATTTATTTGTGTGTATGTGTGTGTGTGTGTGTGTGTGTGTGTGTGTGTGTGTGTGTGTGTGTGTGTGTGTGTGTGTGTGTGTGTGTGTGTGTGTGTGTGTGTGTGTGTGTGTGTTATTTTACTTTTTATGGATGCCACTAGTCAACAGCTTCAACGGATGTCTTTTGCCTTATGTTATGCTGACATTTGTCTTGCACCGATTGTTTGTATTATCAATAATCAACAGTTCATACACCAAATTCTCCAAAGTGTATGGATAATTAGCAGTAGTATAAGTATAACCTTTTAAAGCCAGCTGTACTTTGAAGTGATTGGTCTGTATGAACACCGGGTGATTATCCATGGGCAATGAATACTTTTCTTATTCTTTCGGCTGCTCCCGTTAGGGGTCGCCCCAGCGGATGATCCGTATGATCCGCATCGTGATTTGGCACAGGTTTTATGCTGGATGCCCTTCCTGACGCAACCCTGGTCACCTCTTACGACACAGGGATATGGTACACCTATTTAACCGGAGTATACACCGGCCCAGTACACTGGTACTCATTTTGCCGGCCTCCGAAGGATGACAGGCTGAGTGAACCCCCTGGTGTATTAATTCAGTGGACCAACGGGGCTTGAACTCAGGACCTTTTGGATCCCAAGCCACTGCCCTAACCACTGCGCCAACACCAGGCTTATCCATGGGCAATGAATACATCCAAGTGATATTCACAACAAAATGAACATACACTGGTGCAAATCCCAGGCCTTTGCCAAGGAATTTGAAACACATCGACATCATTTTCTCTATTTCCAATTTGGGTGTTTAAATTTTCTTTTTAATACATTACTGTTGCTAAAAAAAAAAAAATGTCTGAGAAGCAGATAACTAAACCATATGACTAGCCTGAAATTTAGTGTGTCTATTGTACTCAGAGACCTTGTGGATACCGTGAGAAACACAGATGTGACATTGATGACTTTTGATAAATCAGGAGTATGCTCTGTCAATGACAATTTTAGAGGCAAAATTTGTCTGAAAAATGTTGATCGCATCTGACATATACTCAATTGTGAAGCAAACGCGAGATGAGTCTTGGATGCAGTCCCAATGACCTGCATTACCATTACCAAAGTTCACTTACCAATGTATTGAACATACAAGTTGCTTCAATAACTGGCGAAAGAATTTCTCTAGCTATTCTGATTCCCTTTAGAACTGCTAAAAAGTGAAAGCTCATTTGCCTTTTGGATAAAAAGAATCCAGTGGATCTTAAGTCTGCTTCGCGATGGGATGATAGTCTGCTTTTTACTTGAAAGCTTTAACCCGAGCTGAAGAGCATGCAATTATTTTACTTTGTTATCTCTACATTTTAATTTTTTTGTTTTGTTTATATAAGTTAACAATTGGTTTGAAAGTAATTAATGATGTCAAGCACAGAAACAAATTTGAAAGCTCATAAATAAGCAGCCAATAATCATTGCATTTATAAGTTCCAAGCCATTTGTGCTGCCATGAAAAACATCATTCAAAAAAAAATAATACTGCAACAGTGATGAAAAGCATTGTGAGCTGGGACTCACCCTCACACATCATCATCGGACCAGGTTCAAAGCCAGCATCACATACACACTCGAAGCCTCCTGCGACATTCTTGCAAGTCCCGTTTCCACAAGGATTTCCCGTGGTGCACTCATCAAAGTCTAGGGCGTGAGACACGCAGTCACTAAGGGTACACATAGGTTTAAATAGCTTTCCCAAAAAGTAGCTGAATGAACATAGATTAAAACAATGATTTACTTTACTATGGAAGAAAATGGTAGGCAAAACCTTTTTTCAGCTTAACTAAATATCAGGAGATATTCAGCAATATACATGAATCCATATTTGTTACCTTGTTATTTTTGAAAATAAACTCTATATACCTCAAAGGGCAATTGGTTTACAAAGTCACACGAGGAATTGACCCTTATTTACCCTTCACATGCGAAGCGAAAGGTGGGGTTAAGCAATTGGTTCACTTCTGTCTGTCTGTCTGTCCTATCCACAAACATCAGTTTATTATCGAGGAAAACTTAATTTCAATTGAATGTTATATTTTGAACACGAATCGTAACATGAATCGGAAAACAAATATGTCGCCTCGCAGTACTTTGTCTCTGATTTTGTCCCGAATGTGTGCGCATGTTCAGAGAGGAGTGACAATTTTTTTTGCGCGTCTGCCTGTCTGGCATTCAAACAAAATTGAAAATCATTCCAAACAGGAAACTTACTGTTTTCAGCAGTCATAAAGGACACAAACAACAGGCATGGGTAATTCATGTGACATGTTAAATTTAAATAAGGTGGTGTAAAGATGGTGCATCAACGGTGGTAAACATCCATAATCTTTTTTCTACGACCTTTAAAATCTATATTTTATTTCAATTGAATTATATGCTTGAACACTAAAGAACACAAATCACCTTTTGGCACTTTCAAAACCCTTCCGTTTAGCAGTACTTGGACAAAATATTACGGCATTGTATGTCATCTTGACCAATCAAATTTGCCGCACGTAGATCCCACCCATGTCATTGTTTCTCAAGACAGCATGGGGTAATGTGTTCTATGAACTTTCAAGTGTTTCTTTGTAGTTGGTGAATATTTTGTTTTTCTTTGCAATCAGGTCTATAGCTGTATTTATGGTAATTATTGGTGGGTGATCTGAAGGGAGTTGTTGTACTATTCTCCATGTGGTTGTGGTGGAAGGTGATGTAGAACAGAATGTTGTCTGGTGATGAGTTATTGTAACCAGCTTGATGTGGTGTGTGTGTGTGTGTCGACTGGCTGCCTGGGCGTACCTGAGGGTGGACAGAGGCTATTTTTTTTACCCCTGTTTGTCTGTCTGTCTGTCTGCAAGATATCTCAAAAAGTTATGGACAGATTTGGACGTAACTTGGTTGATGGGTTTGGTGTGTGCCAAGGACAAATCGATTTGATTTTGGTGTAGATCCGGATCCGGATATTTACATTTTTAAAGTGATTCTTCACTATTGAGAGATAGGGTCAAAAACTATACATCAGCATTGTAGTGGAGTCCACCTGGTCCAAGGCCAAGCTCTCCAAGTCAAAGTCTAAGCCCTGTGGTCTGAGTCCGAGTCTAGCAGTCATGAGTCCGAGTACTTGACATTCCGAGCCCAAGTCTGAGTTCAGTGCCGAACATGTATGAGAAAGTGGAAAAAAACCGAATTTATTTGTGTTTATGTATTATGTAAATTAAGACAATTGAATATCAAAACCGACTATCAGTGTAACTTGTTCCTTGCATCAAGATTTTATTCCATATTTTGGCCCTCTTGCTGTCGTAATACTCCATATTATGGCCCATCATATCTTAGGGAGTGCCTGCCTCTGGCCCAGCATTACAGAGCATTACAGAGAGGAGTGGGGTGAGGGGGGGGGGTCAAATTTTAGCAAACATAGCGTTAATTAATGTTTGAACAACCCTTTATAAATCATTGACAATGACAGGTCATTTACTTCCAAATGATCCAGTCTGTTACACCATCTTATATAAAATGTTTGATTACTCTTTTGTAGCTTCATAATGTTTCGTTATATAATACATAGTAATAGTAACAGCAATGATCAAGGCATAACAGATAATGGAAATGGAGCTTTTAAAAACAACAACCTCTGAGTGCAAGCATGTACTTGTGCAGACAAAGTTAATTGTTCTGTACAAATGTTGGATGTTGGTCCAAACATCCCAGCGACTGCATTTCATTTATTTTACATCATAATAGTTAACGCAACCACTTGTTCTTCTCAGCAACGTCACCTTGACACTGTAGTGACATTAAAACTTGATTTTGACATCGGGAACTTTTCCCCCAATCATTCACAACATTAAACACAAGCATGAAGCAAAGACTAAAATTTATAATTCCGATATTTTATCGTATCACCAATCACATCTTAATCTGAACATTAACGTCAGTCTGTGTTCTGTTGTTTCCCTTTTAATAATGTAACTAAAGGATAAACTAATATATATGAACAAATTTAAGAATGTTATCGACTAGTATAGGCCTTGTGAGTCCTTGTCGGGCATTGTTATTAAATAACAGTTAACATAGAAACTATACATATCGGAATTAAACCATGTGTCAACTACATGTGTACAAGTGAAATTCAACAATAACTATTAAAGTGTAATGCGTGATTAATAAACCACACAAATTTCATACTTTTTGCAAATATGTATGACATATGTGAACATTTTATATATTGAAAAATTGAGGATATAAATACGATCTTACATATGAGTTCAAATAAAGATGTGAGAGTTCAACATAAATGTGGCAAAAAAAAAAATGCAGCAAACTGCACTTTAACTCTGCTATTCCAGATACAATTTTGAAAAATATGTTTTTAAAATATAAATTAATATTGCACGAAACATATTTAAGTTACTTTTGTCGAGAAAACCGATTCTGACCTTATTTAGATGATTTGGTAGCTTATTTTAGCCTAAAATTGTGATTGGAACCAAGCTTTTCTTCTCCTTATTTTCAATTTAATTCATTCTTTTTTTTGCTGGATTTGACATTCTGACCAGTTTTTGTAATCAAAGCAATGCCCTGTATACCGTGGTATGATTTGTTTTCTTTTTAAAGTTCATAACCCCAACCATAACCCGAAGCCTTACTTTTGCTCTAATTTCTTCAACTTTGGTCAGAGTTGACATTCTGACTTCTTTCTGTCCTCAGCACTCCTCTTCACAATGTGATATGATTTTTTTTCGAAAAAAAAAAAATCAAATATGAAAAACCCTAATCGTCACCCTCACAGCTCAGAAACTGCTGCAGTTTCGATTCCCGACATGCTATGGTGCTCAGCTTTTAATACATCCTCAGGGTAGCATTTGCAGTTAAGTATACCAAATTTTGAGGTTCTATCTCAAAAACTAATGGAGATATGGAAGGCATCATCTTAGCAGATCAGGAGTGAGATATAATTGCTTATTTTTAATTGTTTTTTTTTCAAAAAGAGGAAATTAACACCATCTTGTTGATATGAATGTCCAAGTAATCGTCTTTTTTCGTGTATACTAGTACAATGATATAAAGTATGTTGCTATGTTTACTAAACATAGTTTACTTTAAGAAAGATCACTTTAGGCAGTGCATGAATACATGACTCGTTCCCAGTTTCTTTTTACACTCCAAAACCTCATTCTTTTTACTATATTGTGCAGCACTTAAAACTAAAGTATTGATAAAGTAAGCCTCAAAGTGATTCAGTTAACCATTAAAAGTGCTGTTTGAAAGAAGAGATTGTGTTTTAGATTGTGTGCCATTACACGACGGTACAACGTTAGTGTTTAATATTTCTCAAAATCTGGAACAACGGTCGGAGTTATTTTCATTCTCATCTGCACAGGATTGTTTAAATCTGTCTGTTAATCCTTTGTAATCACCTTCTTGATGGTTGCACGGTACGAGCATTTTCGCAGTAAACCAATTAGGCCTGGTTACTGTACGTGCGGGTTCTTGCTGCTGCACACTAAAAGTTTTACTGTACACTAAATTTTTCCAGACTTGAGCCAGAATCGGGCCAAGTCCGAGTTCTTGGGATTCAGAGTCCGAGTCCGAGTCCGAGTCCAGACTCAAATCCCATATCACTGCTATATATAGCATGATATCTCAAAACTTTGTGGATGGATTATGCCAAATTTCGTCGACAGATTGGGTGTGTGACAAGGACAAATAGGTTCGATTGTGGTGAAGATCCGGATCTGGATATGAGTACATCTTTTTTGAAACTCTAAGTGATTCTTCATCATTGAGAGATGGGGCCAAAAAGATATGTAACATATTTCAAAACGTTGTGCACGGACTCAGACAAAACTTGTGGGATGAGTTGGGTATGTGACAAGAACAAGCTGATTATATTTTGATTAAGGTCCTAATGCAGATCCGGCCGATCAGTGGGATACAAAGCATAAACTGTCCAGCCTGGCAGAGTTATGCACTCTACTGAGTGTCGTTCTAGTTTGGGTCTGAGTTTGGATCCAGCTGAAAGCTACAGCCACAGGTCCATGTATGTGTGTAATATGATTGTTTACTGAGAGCAGTGCAGGTCAGATGGAACCATTCACAGCACCTTTTGCAGCAGATGGAACCCCCTCTGGTCTTGGGGCTAGTGATGCAAGTTTTACCATACATGTTGGGCAAAAATGTATATTGTGGTGAGCCCCAGGTTAATTTATAGGTCTCCAGTTAGAAGGAGGATAAAGGGGAGGACTGCCAGAGTAATGTCACTCCCAAAAGAGAGAAAAAAAATGTTTGTTGTGGATACGTGATGTGTGGTCATTTGAGCAGTTGTGTGTGAGCCATGAGGGTTTCATATAGAAGTTGACAGAGTGGGCCAGGCTGCAGGGAAAATTGGGGATGATTTGGCCCCCATCTTGTTTTGGGGGTACAATGATCAGGAAGAGACATCTCCGATAGTTGCAGGCAGATTAGTTGATATAGTAAGTCGATAGGAAAGTGTAATTTGTACATGTCCTCTCTGAAAAGCCAGACAAGGCACATAGGCAAAGTAGGGAGAGGGGTGCATTTTCATGTGTCGGTGGTTTGTGTGTGGGCTGATAATACCCACTCATCTGTGCTCTGAATACAACGTGGCTGGTGCAGTACTGGCCATCAAAATGAACTCTCAGGGCAAGCTGCCATTGGCGTGTTTCGAGGCGTCACATCATTTGTTCGGATGGTGCTGGTGGTAATACCCTGTTAACACGACACAGCTACGGCGGTGGTGATGTGCCACCTCACTAGCCGGTGCCGATGATCGAAGTCATCACCAGGGTCAATGTCATCACCCCATTGACATGATATAGCTGTGGTGGTGGTGATGTGCCACCTCATTAGCTGGTGCCGGGGAAAGAGTGAAGAACGTTTGAAGGCATAGTGTGTGGGTGCTGCAGGAGGTGCTAAAAGGCTGGACACAGACTCTTTGTTCCCTTCTCTCTCTCTTCTCTCTGTCTCTGAAGTCCAGACAGTTTTAGACTTTCTTGGAAGTCAAGTATCGTACCAGTGGGGTGAGTCAGGTGATTGCACTCTCTCGTCGATGTCATCAGCGCACAGAGTGCCTTCATGGATGCCGGAGTGCTGACTTGTGCAGCCCTGCAGTCTTTCCCCGTACTTCGTTCTGGAGATCTGAAGACCCGTATCCTTCAAGACCTTTCTTGGTTTCTCCCTTTTATGCGTAATTGTAAGAGTGCATGTGACGCCATACATTATTTTATTTTATTAAGTGTATTTCATTTTTCTGCATGTGCATTTATTTATTTATCTCTATTTATTCGTGTCCATCCATATGTTGTCTCAGCCTTCTCAATTTGTGTTGTCCTTTGTTTCTTTTCAATAAATATGTTACTTCTTAAGGATACGTGTCACCTGATAGGTGCCTTATCTCACACGCAAACCCTTTCAGTGATTGGTAAATCCCTGGGGGAAACATAAATTGGTTAACAAACTCTTATTAGACCAGTGGGAGCTACACCTCGACCTTGGGCATATACCGCATTGTCCACTTGAGTGTGATTTTCTTTAATTTGGCCATTCACAAAGTACATTGCCTCAGCGTGTTGGGGACGCATTAGAAGACCCTATTGACATGACCATATTTTTGAAAAACTAAAATTTGTGTTACCTTCACATTAATGTTTTTTTATTTTTCATGCAATAAGCAGAGATTTGCTGTTTTAAGTAATAATGATATACCATAATGAACACAATTTTAGATGCAAAAGACTTGCTGCATATTATTGCAAAGTTAATGTGTCAAGGCATCTCTAAACATAGAAAGGAATCTTAACTTAATATTGTGCAATCAATAAGCTAGTATACAAATGCCAGCAATTTGTACTAAAGTGCATATGCAATGCTCAAACCGTGGTTCCTGACCGAGACATTCGTAGCCGCTCTCGGCGAGATTGAAGCCAGTTGAGCATTCACAGCGAAATGATCCATCAGTGTTGATACAACGGCCATTTGTGCAAATGTTGGGGTTGAATAAACATTCATCTGGATCTGGGAGCAAAAAAGACAATTAAACATTTCATCTACTTGGACACTTCTGAACATTACCTGCCATGTTTGTGTGGAAGATAATAGTTTTCAGAGTAAAATAAGGTGGGTCATGATGCCCTTGGAAAACAAGTGAGACTTAGACATCCCCCCTCAACCCCCCAAAACCCTCCCGAACCCCTCCCTTCTGCCCCATACATGTAGATGTGCATCCTTCTTGATCATTTTGTTCAGTAAGCTGAATATTTTTCATTTGGACTTGCCTACTATACCATCATCTAGGAAACAGAACATATAACCAGGACCAAGGAGGTTTACATGGGATGTTAGGTGGGATCTTGTCATCTTCTCTCACCTTGTTCTACATTTGTAAATCTGTATTAATATTTGTTGTGTACAAGTCAGTGAAAATGTATGCTATAAGACAGCGTTTATTAATCAAAAAAGATGAATACAGATCATTATCATACCAATTCGGTCACCATCAGGACCATCAACCATGCCTGGACCGTGAGGACACACTAATCGGAAGGCCTCTGAGAGAACAAAGAACATCACAGCAGTGTAAGAAAATGAATAATGTCAGATAATGAAAACATCATAATTTTAACTTATTATAACATGCTACCAAGAGTCATGGTAATGGTTTATTGCCATGCAGAAGCCTTAGTATGAGGACATTTTATAACTTGTGGAACCTCCGTGTGCCTTAATCATAGCATGAACGCAATTCTCTCTCGTTTACTGTCAGTTTTTGTAGGTATCTGTGATTTTCTGCCATCATTTGTAAAGTTTGTCCCCTCATTCTTTCAAATTCGGTGTTGTCAAGCCCTCACACCAACCCTGCCGACAGTGTACAAAATGAACAATGTGTCCCTCAACTTGTCACTCCACAAAACCTGTTTCCACATTTCAAGGCCCCAGGATATCCTTTTGTTATCACTTGTCATTGACATATCCAATGTCATTAATTGACCATTTTCTCACTGTAGACTTGTTGGCCGACCTGCTTCACAAAATTGTATTTTTTAACCATTTGACTGCCATTGATATTTCCCAATAGAGGTACCCAAAACAGTTCTTCAGCCTTAAAAGTAAATTGCTTTTATCGAGGTTTGCATTTATATATGGAGTCTTACCTTCATCTGGGGTAGGGCACGGTTCACAGGGCTTTCCCCAGGCTTTTCCTGGCATCATGGTGCAGCAGCACATAGATTTAGTGGTGTTGAAAGGCTTCGGCTTGGAGCAAACACCATTCTTGAACTCCGAAAAGCAATATCCAATCCTCTGATCTGGAAGTAGCAACCATACAAAGTGAATGAACAAACACCACTCAAATAAAAAAAACAAAAAAAACATTTTGCCAATTTCATGGCCTCTGTTTGCTTTCTCTTCATAATTTGTGCTTAGTTGCAATTGTGATGATTCCCAGATTTAATGCTGAGTGCTGGCTTGGTTTACATTAAATCTTGGATAAACTCCCTGGTGTTGCTGTGAGCTTCATGGAACTAAATATTTTAAGCTAATACCTTTAGGATGATGCTAAGACGTTCACCTCAGCCCTTTGGCTGAGTGCATGCAGATTGACTGTGGGCTTGTACATGGTAAATGTACTTGTCATATTTTAAAATGTGCATGCACAAATTTACTCTTTCTCCAACTGCTGTAAAGTCCCAATTTTTGGGGAAAGCGATGTAAGGCCATGGGTGCAGAAGAAAAAAGAAAAGTTTCTCCAAGCTGATTTTACTGACATGATTCCCAGTTATTCTCTGAATACACGGCTTTTAGCTCGTCCATAGGCAAGAACAAGCCAGAGTTATAATGGAAATTAAACCAGGCCTAATATTATCCTTTCACATGACTATTTCACAACGTCCATACTAAGTGGTGATTTGTAGAAATTAGAGCAGGAAATCACACACACACACACACACACACACACACACACACACACACACACACACACACACACACACACACACACACACACACACACACACACACACACACACACACACACACCTGGTTTGCTGGATCATCAATTGAGGTTTTGGCTCATTAAACAAGAGGTGGGAGTTTAATTTGGCTTCTACTTTAATTTTTAAAAAATCTATAAACTCAGCAAATGTTATTACAGTACGACATAAAACAATCAGTTGCATTTGTGCTGAAGTGCACAAGTTGGAAATGTCTTGCCAGTGAGGAGTGTACCAGCCCTTCCCTTCCTTCCAAGCTTGCAAATGTACCCCCTGGCTCACCAATGCACTTCCTTCCATTTCCAGAGAGTGTGTAACCTGGGAGGCACTCGCAATTGAAAGTGCCAGGCACATTGTAGCACCTTCCGTTCAGGCACAAATCTTCTTCTTCACTGCATTCATCAATTTCTGAAAACCCACGTAAAGTTCAACAGCAACGGCTTCAATCACCAAAAGTATAAATTATTTACGTAAAATATGTGAAATAATCAATAACAATAACGAAATGTTCTGCACAATATTTGTCGTCCGCACTTATTAACAATGCAACAAAAGTTAAGTAAGTGCAACATGAAGATTTTGTATTCCATTTATCAACATACCCTCGCAAGTCTGACCCACTATTCGATAACCAAGTGGACATTTGCACTTGAAGGAACCATCTGTGTTCTGGCAGGTCCCTGGTGAGCACTTTGGTGGCAGCTGATTACATTCATTAATGTCTGAAAAATATTAATAAATATTCACATCGTTCTCATGTCATAACAGGCATGTACAATCATTGAAGATATTAACCAAAAAGGAATGAGTAAAAATGTATTCAAAGGTAATGACCATGTATTCTCACAAAAATGCATAAAACAATCGTAATCACTTTACAAATATGAAACGTGCATTTTTCAAAATCTGATGAAATTTGATTATAATTTAATGAAAATCCCACGAACTCCAAAGGATGAATCATGGAATTTTTTTTTTTTTTTTCACAAGTGATATCAATTATTATTTCAGTGCAAAGTGCTGCTGAATGCTGACAATTATGCTTTTCAACTATCACATTATTATAATAAAAGTTTCAGCACATGGATTTGTTATTACACCATGCCGTTGTTGAAATAAGCCCAAAATTGAAAAGGACCACATTAATATTGAGGTCATCACACCATCAATAATGTACCTCTGCAGTTTTTCTCGTCAGCGGTTAGCTGGTAACCTTCTTCGCAAATACATTGGAACCCCCCAACTGTATTGATGCAACTACCAAACCTGCATATGCGTGCTGCAAGTGATGTGCACTCATCCTTATCTGGAGGGGAAAACAATGAATTTAGTTTTAGTGGATTGTTTTCTTTCACGTTAACAAACGTTTATTCCATCGTAAAGGTTTGATACACCAATATGATACCAAAATTGAATGGCAGTGTAAAGTTAAATTCTCACCGACACAATCGTTGTTATCAGACACCTCAAATCCTGGGTAGCAGAGGCAGTTAAATGAACCTACGATATTCCTGCAAGTTCCATTACCGCAGGGATTGCGTTCACATTCATCGTCATCTGAAAATATTTTAAAACAAAAAAAAAGAGCAATCAGAGATCTGAGACCATCGCTGGGACTTGTTTTGTGTGGTGTGTGTGCGCTGGTGTATTTTGTAGTGGTGTATCGATGACGCAACTTTATGTTCATACAACAGACAAACAGACCTTTTCACATTGATTATATTGTATGGATTCATATTCCAATTGTATGGATTTTAAAAACGGACTCACGTTCCAATAGTACGTACTTTATGGATGGACACATGTTATAATAGTTTGTACTTTATGGAAAAACTTGCAAGACACTGAAAGTTTATAGAACATGATACCCCGTGCAGTGTTAAAGTAAATACAGCGGCCCTTGAAGTTCGCGAGGATTACATTCTTGAAAATCCCCTTTAACCGCAAATCCACAAACTAAGGGGGTAATGGGGAAAATAGGGTGAGGGAATTCAACTTTAAAATTTGTCCAAACTGTACCCTTAATTAACATGTTTGTGCATTGTTTTTGTGATATTTATTTTCATGAATAAAAGAGTTATTAAGAACTTAAAATGAAGTTCGTTTTCTTGAGTTATTATATTATTTCAAATGCAGCCTGTTGCTACTGGTTGCATCATTGCTGGGATCACAGCTGTGCCGCTGATTCAAGTAAAACGGTACTCATTTTGCCAACCTTGGAAGGATGACAGGCTGAGTCAACCCAACTAGTGTTATGCAACGACACAACAAGGACTCAAACTCAAGACCCTAAGATTTTAAGCCAGCCACCTTCACCGTTAACCCAACACCAGGCTCATTTTCCTGTATGAAGAACATAAAACAAAGTATATTTTCTTGAGTTATTAAGATTATGAAATTTACTTTTAATAAGAACAAGCAAATTAGTACCTGTGCTAATTAGTACCTATGGGAATTGTGGAGTTACAACACTTCAGAGGAGACCACATTTCTTGTCAGGTAGGGATTGTTTGTTGAGGTGCGATGTTTTGTTGTTAACTCTGGATTGGTCAGCATAGATCCGCAGACCTGCTAGGTCCCCTTACTCTACTGGCTGCAATGTACAGTTGGCCATCAGCTGCTTTTTTGTTCATATTCTTTTCTCACCTGTGTTGCAAGTGGAGCGACCTGCTTTGTGATGCTTTAAAAGATGGCGTATAATCAGAAATACTGTTTGATAGGGTGATTCATTCCTGTTGTATGAATAAAATGGAATATTGAATATAGCAAGCTTTTTCTGAATATAATCAATATGAGAAATGGGATTGAATGGGCCTCACCATTATGATAAGTGAAGAAGAAGATGAAAGAGGAAGAGAATTTGTGTGAATGTACATTAACCACGTAGCATACCACTGCATGCGTGTATGTGCAGCATGTTATATGCTGCGTGTATGTATATGTGTGTAGGCATGTATATGCGAGCTATGGTTCAGATGTACATGCGCATGATGTACTGCCGATTGTGTATTGTTGGACAGACACACGCAGGCATGCTGAGAGCTCCTTTTATATTATAGATGAGGATAAACTTGATCCAATAATGCGATTGCAATGTTGATAATGTTACAATAAACAAGAGTGGATGGAGATGACGGTCATCTTACTTTAATTAACCGTCTGTCTGTCTGTTTCCAGGTACCGCAAAAAAAGCTGAACCGATCGCAACCATTTTGGGGGGATGTGTAATCCTGGGACCCCTGGGAGTAAAATAGGCATAAATATAATAACATGATCTCCTTGACGGCTCCCGTAGGGAGCGGGTGCTTCGAGTACACAGAATGGCGTAATCTTCTTTAGACAAAAGACATGTCACACCCTCTAATGCTATATGTAGCATGGTTCATGGAAGAATAATGAAGGCGATTTGTTTTATAGTCTTCAAATGTATAATTCAATTTAAGTAAAGAATTAAAGAGATTTAAAGGCGTACCTATATAAATAAATAAAAATCTGGGTTTTACCACCATTTTCCCAGTGGCTATGACACCAACCTATCAGGTCAGGTAAGGTATGGGAGCATGCGCTGGAGTAGCGCTGGAATTCCAGAGGCCTCCGTTTGACCATCCGTCTTTCTCGTGAGTGTGGTGAGCAGGATCAGCATCAAGAAAATGAGCGACATATCCATAAAGCCAGAGCAGACATTCTTGGACGATGCAGGAAACAAAGCTCATTTGAGTCTCTCTCAGCAACTGTTCAATGGACACAAAGTCCAACCAGTGATAGTCAAGGATTCTCTGAAGAGACCTGGTACCAAAAGAATAAAGTCTACATCTCAAATTCCTGGTCAGAGTCCAGGTCTCACATCCATAGAGCAAGAATGGAAGCACCTAGGACCTGAAGACTCGGAATTTTGATCTCCTGCACAGGTACCGATAGTACCACACCCCTTGATCCAGTTAATCCATGACTCCCCAGGCCCGACCCCGATGCCCATTGACCACTGGCTCACAGCCAGTTGAGACAGGAATTTCACTGCCATTCATCATCCATCATTGTGATCATACTATGTGCAGAGCGTTGGTGCTGCCTAAGCAGTTTCCTGGGCTATTGGGCACAATCCAGGATGGGTCGCCACTCCGACACAAGATACCAGCATGCTGGCACTCATTTTGCCGACCTCAGAAGAATGACAGGCAGAGTCAACCCCACCTCGTATTAATACAACAGCCAAGCAGGACTTGAACTCAGGATCCTTGGATCCCAAGCCCACCACCCTAATCATTAAGGCAACACCAGGCATATATATATATATATATATATATATATATATATATATATATATATATATATATATATATATATATATATATATATATATATATATATATATATATATATATATATATATATATCACTGCCAAGAAAATTGAAGCTCTCTGTGACCACAACATCCTCACCACAAACAGGTACAGCAAAGATAGCAGCATCCAAGATGTCATTGAAAACGTGGATATTAGTTTTGATCCAAGAAACCCATAATCCAAGCGGCTCTGTCTCCTCATTCAGCACCGCAAGGGCCTCCAAAAGGATATCCAGAGTCTCCACAAAGATGACTACATCATCTGCAAAATCAAGGTCAGAGATATTGACATTCCCAAACGATGCACCGCAGCTTAATCTCTCTGACATCCTCCGCAGAATCCAGTCCATACAAGTGCTGAAAAGTGTGGGGGCCAGTATACACCCCTGGTGAAAAATAAGTCAGAGAGGGTAGCACGACATCTCACAGCACTCTCAGTACCAGAGTAGAGTTCAGACATCAGAATGATCAGTTTTGGTGGCACCCCACGAAGAACAAGAATCCTCCAGAGGGCATCCCGATTCATTGAATCAAATGCTTTGTTGAGATGAACATGGGCTGAAAGCAGCCCCTGCCGAAACTCTTGTCTGCGTTTGGTGAGGACCCAAAGAGCAAGGATATGGTCAATCATTGACCTCTTTGGTGTAAAGCCCGACTGCTCTGGACGTTGGTGCTCAAGCAGATGGTGGCAAGCCCCATCAAGAATTATCCGAGTGAAGACCTTGCCCGGCACTGGCAGCAGTGTCACCCCTTTGTTTTTGTTGCAATCCTGGTGATCACCCTTCCCTTTCCAGAGAGGGACAACAAGGCCCTCTTCCAGTCAGTTGGGATGATGTCTGTGTTCGAGGCAGAGCACAGAACTGCATGTAACGACATGAGTACAGCATTTCCACCAGCCTTGAGAAGTTCAGCATGGATGCCACAAATGTCAGGAGCTTTACTTCATTTCAACCAGTTCACCACAGTCTGTGTTTCCACAAGCAAAGGTGGACCACAGTTGATTGGAGGGTCAGCAATTGGGATAGCAACACCCCTGATATCCAACCCAACAGCTGGTGGGTCAGCCTTGGACAGCCACTCAAAGTAGCTGGCCCAGCGGTCCTTCACTTCAGACTCCTCTGTCAAGGGCCCACCACCCTCTGCTCTATCTGAAGTACACTGAGGGATAGGCTTGGAGGAACACAATGCGCAAATTCCCTTGTAAGCAGGCCGCGAATCACATCACCACAGGTGATGCTCTACTCCCTCACAGATTCCTTGCACAAAGGCCTCCTTGTCCTCCTTCAGTGCACGTACAGTTTCCTGCCTCAATTCCATGAGCAGCTCAGCTCTGCCATTAAGACTGGCCCTCCAACTCTAATCAATGGTATCCGGTGCCACTTGGGAGCAAAATTCTTCTTCGCCTGAAGGTGAGTTTCAAGACATCCTCCAGCAACATCAAGGTCCTGAAGGCATTCAACAAGTTTTCAGGATTTCAATGACCCAGACCCCCCAAATCTCCACTCAGCCTGTTCGCAAACTCCTCAGCTACCCTCTCATCCTTGAGCTTGCCAACATCCAGCCTCGGCTGGGATGGTATAATTCTCCTGGATTTAACAAACCTGTGGTCGGTATTGAGGAACTGGGCACTCTGGTCAACCCTGCAGTTCTGGATCATCCCCCAGCGACCATTACTGAGCACATGGTCAATCTCCTTTGCCACACAACCAGCATTGGAATACCAAGTCCAGCAATGAGCCTGCATCCACGACTTCTTGCAAAGTCAAGGAAATTAGTGCTTTTCTGGCTCACATTTCCAGACCCATGGAAACCAACACATGTCTTACAACCATCCCTATCAGTGCCAGTCGATGCATTGGAATACCCCAAGATGAGAAGAGTATCTCGCCTGGGGCATTGATCAACCACAGATTTGAGCGTGGCATAGAATTCGTCCTTTACGGTAAGATCACTCACCTCAGTCAGAACATATACAGAGACCAGGGAAACGACAACCAAGGAGTGTTGAATCCGCAGTCTCATAATACGCTTGTTGACCGGTGTTACCTCAATTATCATTTGAGTCAACTTCTTGGACACAGTGACAGCAACGTTTTGGGTGTGGTAACCATCAGAGCAACCAGACCAATAGTAGGTGTAATCAGGCACCATGATCTCGCTACTATCTGGTCTCCGAACCTCAGAGAGAGCTGCAATACCGATGTTGAAATGTTTGAGCTCAGATGATAACAGAGATATGTGATCATCGTCTCTTAGAGATAGGACAATCCAGGCACCCACCGGAAAGGGACCGCCTCAGGATAACCCAAAGGACTCTGCCATCTGATGTACGACACCTCAGCACCACTCCGCCACACACCACCATAATCTGACCATGATGTTTACCTCGTGCTGTTCCTCCTATCATCAAGGAACGGAGGCCCCATAGGCTTTGCCACAATCCCATCATCTGGTGAGCTGCCCTGCGAAGGGCAGCAGCACAGGAGGTACTCCCATGAAGTGGGTTTTCAGTTTTCTTTGCATTTGTGTGTTTTGTGGAATGAAGTGTTTTATGGTGGCTGCCACCAACCTCCTCAAAAAAAAGGTAACCCAACTGCAGGAGGACGTCTGCAGACCCAATTGAGCACTAGATATGGATGGCCGTTGGCTCTCGTGGAGCTCCTCCACCATTTGACAGGTTTTGGTTTTAATCCTGCTGGGTGTCCATGTCCATACACCATCCTCACCAGAAAACCTGGTGGGGGAGATGGCTTAATCACCAACAACCTCACCATGAAACTGGTTAGTACAGGTTTACATGGTACCTGTAGTAAATCACAGTTCAAATCTGGCCTGGCCTGACAAAGATATTCTGCACCCTATCTCAGTTCTTCCTGTCCCTTATAACGCCCTTAAAAACAGCAAGTTTCCTGTTTGGAATGATTTTCCATTTTGTTTGACTGTCAGCAGGCAGACAAAGTAAAAATTTCATCTCACTCCTCTCTGCACATGCAATGATAAGACAGACAGACAGACAGATAGACAGATAGACAGATAGACAGATAGACGGACGGACTTGAATCAATTGCTTAACCCCACTTTTCGCTTCGTGTGCATGGCGTAAAAACACATTCCCAATAGCACGTACTTTTCGACATACTCACATTTGAATAGTGTGTACTTTGTAAATGTGATCGCATTGTAATTGTACATACTGTAGGGTGTCCCCAAAAAAAATATACAACTTTTAAAATGCTTCGTTTGATCCTGAAAAAAGCAGTAATTTTGTGAGTAATGCTTCATTTCTTGTTGCAGAGACCCTGAAGTTTATTTTGATGCCAAGACTGACCGTACAGCAACGGACGAAAATTGTTGAACTTTGGCACCAGACGAAAAGTGTCATACAGGTGCAACGTCTTTACTCGAGACATTTCGGTATCCACTTGCGCCATGCACCAAACTTTCGGACAACAAAGTGCACCAACGCAAAGTTTACCAATGTGGGAACCATCTGTGACCTTCACAAGGGTCACATTGGTCGGAAGAGGACAGGTCGTAGTGAAGAAAATGTGGAAATGGTGAGACAGGCGGTCGTTCAGAGTCCAAAAAAATCGATTCGCCGACTTTCTGCCGAGACAAACATTCTTAAGAGCACCGTTCAGAGGATCCTTCTCCAAGACATTCATGCCTTTCCAAACAAGGCGTTTTCTCAACCAACATTTTGAGGGCCGCTTTATCTCCCTCTACGAAGACGTTGAGTGGCCACTATATTCCCCCTGACCTTACTCCTCCAGACTTATTCTTGTGGGGGTATCTCAAGGACAGGATCTATGGAAACCCTAGGCCTCAGACTCTTGATCAGCTGAAGGAAAACATCCACCGAGAAATCCAGAACATTCCTCAGGAAACGTTTCCCAAAGTGATGGAGAACATGACAACGCATTTGCAGGCAGTGATCGGACAATGTGGAGCCTATGTCGAACATGTGGTCTAAAAGAAAACGACGATTCTATATCAAAATTTAAATTTTGGTGGCAATTTTGACATCTCACAGCACTCTGAGTACAATATTGGTACAATAAACTTCAACCTTTCAGCTTTCTATCCAGCCATATATATATTTTTAAAAATATATGTTATGACCATCCTCTTTGCAGATAAAAAGTTGTATTTTTTTGGGGACACCCTGTATATGGATGCACACCCATTTGAATAGTGTGTACTTTATAAATGTGTTCGACTACTCACATTGTAATTGTACTGACTTTATAGACTTACTTGGTTGAAAAAAAAAAGACGTGTATTACGAGCTACCACCAGGTGTAATTTGTGGCCGACATCAGCACATTATGTGCAGGACAGACAGAGACAAGCAAACAAACAAATGGACCCAAATGAAACATCCTCTCCTCCGGCGAAGGTAAAAAAGGGTGACGAGATTTGTGACTATATACTGTAACACAAGGGTGCAAAGCTTCTGGTTCTTACCTATGCACATGGTTTTGTCTGGTGTTGGCTTGTAGCCTTTGGGACAGATGCACAAGTAACCTCCTTCAATGTCTTTGCAGCGTCCAGGGCTGCAAATGTTGGGTTTTTCCAGACATTCCTGACGATCTGTGTCATCAATGAAAACAAGTGTTGATTAAATATCTTTAACAACTGATTCCTTTAAACAACATTTATTGTATGTAGTCCTCTCTGTTTTTACCTTTCGTTGAGGGAGCATCAAAGTATCACATTGGAAGATCAACATTGTTCGAGTAATTAATAAAAAAGATAAAAAATAGGACTGCTTGTCCTGAAGCTCACCTGGATCAGGAGCAACAGCCATTCAAACATCCTCACCCCTCCACACACCCCCTCAGGCCCTGTTTTTTTTATGTTGTGAATACACTTTAGTACATCACGGGTGATGAAGGTTGTGGTCAAGTTTCATCGAAATTATGTGTGTAGTTTCGGAGAAGAGAGCAAATACCTATTTTGTGAAGTCAAAAAACACCCAGTAGGCCCCCTTAATGAGTTCAGATTTTGATAAGGTCAATACACCTTCATGAGGCATCACATCTGAAGCTTGTGGCCAAGTTTCATCAAAACTGTATGCTTGATTCAAGCAATAATGACAAATGTTTACAGACTGACTGACTTACTGACACACTCACTCATTCACTCACTCACCTACGGACACTGCTCGATCGTATAAGTTCACCTGACTAAAGTCCAGGTGAGCTAAAAATGGAGGAATGCCTCGAAATTGCACATTGAGTATCGAGGTAATAAAATTACTTCAATTGACTTCTCTAATGTCCCAACTGTTGTTGCAGAGGAAGTACACTCAATTATGAGCTGCATATCGTATGGGTTTGATTCTGGGCGTGATGACAAATTTTTGGATTGGAGCTTCACAAGCAGGGTGATGCAATACCAAGTGCACTTTCTCTAAGTCCCATCTTCGAACATTAGTTGGTGGAAGTTAAAGATGCTCCGGTGTCGGTGAAGAGTAGGTTAGTTATCGTCAGCACCCTGGCAAACCTCGAAATTCACAACTTGTTGCACTCACCTACAAGGGGCACGACATAACCGGTATCGTTGAGTCTTCCATAAATTATGCCAACTGCAGTTCTGTACTCTTTCATAGATGTATGGCAACTAAGCTGGGAGTTTCATTTTAACATGTCCCCAATTGCACACTTCTGAGAGAGCACTGTGCTGCTACCCCCTCCTCAATTGGTTGCGTGATAACTAGTGAAACAAGAGATAGTGCAAAGGAGACAGGACAAACAAGCTAAGCAAACAACACTGATATAGAGCAGGTATGAAATACCTCAAAACTTTACCAAGCCACTCCAGCTAACCACACCTCCACACAACGCAAGCACACTGCCCCACAGCACCACACACAATCGTTCATAACCATTGCCGGTTCACCCACTAAGTACACGAGGTGGATACTTTAAGACCTTGTAGGTCTCCATTCCACCTCTTGAAATCTACCCTCGTGTGGAGATAGCAATCAACAACAGCAAAACACACACACACACACACACACACACACACACACACACACACACACACGTTGGTGGATACTTTGAGACGAGCTGGGAGGGATCCGTTCCACCTTCTTAAACCTGCATATTGAGATAACAACCAACGACACATGACCTTCTTGCAAGCAAACTCTATCTATATACCATCCAGGGAACCCACAAAGAAGAGAGCAACAAAGCGATACTCACCCAGAAATGTGTGAGCAGGGAAATGTTCGCATATGCTGACATATATCCATATAACACCAAATCAGGCCAGTTACATTAAAAAAAAAAACAGCCCAAGAATGACAGTGTGGCTCTATCCTGACACAACTAAATATTGCATGCTTTGGCACTTGTCTGAAAGTGAGCTACAAATAGAATATATAATGGTGGCCAGAGCTGGAATAAAAACTTGATGAAATTCAGAGACGATAAATGAAATGTCGACTGAGGCTAAGTATGCTCTTTCCTGTGTTATACAAAAACGTTAGAGCAAGGCTTGGTATGAATTATTGTAAGTTGGCTGTGCATTTTTAAAGTAATGGATAATCCCAATCACCTGAACCAAATGTAATATGTACATCAAAATTAAATGTTCATTCTAGCTCAATTGCAGTTTGTGAAACACAACATAAATGCCCACTACACAAAGCTGTGTTACTGACTGAACTGCTAACTGGAGCAACAGGCAGCTTACATCGGCTTCGGAAGCCTTTTATTGGCAAATCACCAGCCCAGCCCAGCCCTTGGGGAGAGGAATCAACCATCTTTTCTTGCATCTTGAGGATGCATTTCCTGTTTGTTGGTTATCTTCAGTGTGGAGTATAGATTACGTGTGTGTGTGTGTGTGTGTGTGTGTGTGTGTGTGTGTGTGTGTGTGTGTGTGTGTGTGCGTGCGTGTGTGTGTCAAGAAATTCAAAATTGA
Organism: Eptatretus burgeri; assembly: GCF_056783735.1. NCBI lineage: Eukaryota > Metazoa > Chordata > Myxini > Myxiniformes > Myxinidae > Eptatretus > Eptatretus burgeri. The sequence continues at coordinate 40,993,752 of NC_140972.1, forward strand.
TCACGGTGATTTACATCACAAAAACTTTACAGTGTGGTCCAGCAAGGCAAAATATTATCACAGTACATCCCTAAAATAATTTTCAGGTGCAGTGTGTCCCAGAAAACACATCACTTTGTGGAAAATTCTATTTTTGTTGCATTTCACAGCACAAAAACATTACAGAGTGGTCCAGTAAGGCCAAATATAGTTACAGTATATCCCAATTTTTTTCAAGTGTACAGTGGGTTCCAGAAAAAAGTATCACTTTGTGGAAATATCACCACTTTCAAGTGCCCATAGAAGGTGAGTTGAGATGCACATCTAATATATGAAGCTCTTTCTAACCAGTGACAGATATTAAAGATGGGAACCTACCGGGTGGCGTAGAAAGCTGAAATTTTGCGTGCCGATGGAAGTCAAGCTGGTACACCGGTAAAACCCACAGAACCATCAGACAAAATTGGTAAATGAAATTATAAATAAATGAAAATAAATAAATGATTTTTTTAAACAAAATGCTGGTAAGCAACCCGAGACAATGGGGATGCACGGTCATTTTGCATGCTGATGGACATTGAAGCCGATATACCAGGAAAAAATAACAGAACTGTCAGAAAGCATCGGGAAATGAAAATATAAATAAATAAATAAATAAATAAATAAATAAATAAATTGAAAAATCAAATGCAGGTAATGACCCGAGACAATGGGGAAGCACAGTCATTTTGCATGCTGAAGGACATCGAAGTCGGTGCACCGGAAAACATGCAGGTTTTCAGCAGGACATGCTCGAGTCTATTTTAAAGTCCGAGGATTTTACAGTTCACAAGTAAAAGACAGTGGAGCTGCTGACCAAGGTTTCACAGTTATAATGGGCTTGTCAGGATGACACACCACA